>NW_027152037.1:80131-90842 GCF_004359215.1 Bremia lactucae | reverse complement strand
TCTTAACGTGTAGTGAAATTTCACTACGCGTTTCATCACTGTTATCGATGCGCCTGTCGCTAGACGCACCGTCATCCTCGTTGGAGGGATGTCGCGCTCAATATATTTGAGCCTACTACCCTCTAGTGACTGGCGACGAATAAAGTTATTCGACGCTCCGCAGTCCACTAGGGCTTTAAGTGACAAATCATTTGTCACTTTCAACTTCAAGGTGATGAGGGATACCTCATCACCAGGTGCAGAGACACATAATGATTGTGTGTCTGGAGCAACTTTAGTCAAGAGATTTGCAAATTCTCTTGAGGTTGCTGAATCAGTAGGGCGTTGCGCCCCTACTGACCCCGACCGTTTTTTGGCGGTCTGCTTCGCTGTTGCGATTTCGCAACAACGTCGGACCCGCGACCGTTGCCCTTTTTTGCATACGGTCCAAAATTACGTTCAGTACCTTTCGGTGCTGGGCGTGGGGCACTACACTCATGAGCGTAATGTCCTAATTTTTGGCAGCGATGGCATTTCTGCGATCGCTCATTGTTCGTATAGCGAGGTCTCTCTCTTTCGACGTAAGAAAGGCCCATGGGTGTTGGACCTCCAAAATCGTGTCGTCTTGGTGGACGAAATGATGACGAACTAGCTTGAGCCTGTCTCAAGCTAAAGTCCTCCTGTTCCGCTACGGATATTGCTTCTTCAAGCGTATCCAGTTCCAAGCGGAACAGGTGGGTCTTTACGGGACCATCCGTAAGACCTTGCATGAACACCATAATCAACACGTGTTCATGAACTGGGTTATTTGTGATACAACTCGCTAAGAGTCGTATGTGCTGGGCATTTGCGTGCGCACATCACGCTTGCCTTGCTTGAATTTCAGAAGCTCTGAACGAGCTCTATACTCAGCCCTAGGCGGTTCAAACGTCTGTTTGAGTCGGGCTTTAAAAGCCTCTAGCGACCCAAAGACGTATGGTCGCGCATCTCAAGGCCCAATACCCAAGTTTTGGCACGATCTACCAAATTTGATTGAGCGAATGCGACTTGCATTTGCTCGTCGACGATGTGACGTGCCTTATGGCACCGTCCAACTCGACAAACCATCTCAAGAGGGAGTCTTCTTCGACTCCTCTATACTTAGAGATGTCAATCTTTAAGGTTTCGGGACGTCGCGTTTGCGTCATCCCAGGTACAGGGGTCTGTACCTGTTGTAACCTCAACAGTTCTGCCTGCTGAAAATCTTGCTGATTCAGCAAGGCTACCTTCTGCTTTATCTCGTCAAGATCATGTTGTATGAGCTTGGCGATGGTTGATTGGAGGGCATCTCTGTCCAAATTGGACAGCATTGCCAAAATTGCATCGTTTCATACGGTGAACTCATTCGTTCAACCGCACTTCTTTCTATGTCACTTAGAAAGGAGTAGCTTTCAGAGGAAACGGGATGCGTATTCCCACTATCATCTAACATGTCCATGTTAGATGTGGAAAATGTGGTCCTTGGACGGACTCCATAGTGCTACCAGGTGAAACGGGGCACTACGACTTGTACTGTTTCAGTACAAGTCCACTTCGCACTGCTTCAGTTGCGAGTGGTGCCTCACGTTATTTCACGTACACTAGTACGTGCAGAGGAAGACTTCTATTAAGACAAGTAGACTTAAGAGGGTAAAATGAAAACTGTATTAAATATAGTTAAGTGTCTCTTAATATATCTTTGTAAATGCTGACTTAACTATAACCTAATACTAAACATGTAAATGAATTCTAATCTCTATCTTATCTGTAACTCTCTCTTTGATTACTCTTACAGCTGATTAGTCTGCGGAATAAATAGGTGTAATGGTCTATACCGGATATGGATAAGAATTCTGAATATTACTATATAAAGTATTATCCTGCAAATATTATCTACCTTTTAGATAATATATTAATTAACAACCTTTAAGTGTTAATTTCATGTAACGATACACCCCGTTACACTAAGGCGTTGGAATAGAGAAAAATAAAACCTGTACCAATATATTTAGTTTCTTACGAAATGATATTCTAATTACACTGAGCCAATTATATTATTAGCTAACCAAGTATGGCGCCTCCTTGCACCGCACAGTCGTGTCTTAAAACGAGTGGCGGGGGTGATTTCTACTTGAGTCAACCAATCAATGAGCTAATGTCTTATTGCATCAAAATTGACAAATTTGGTAAGATTGGATATATTTAAGTCTAAATTATTAAAGGTAATAATTTTGGTACTTCTTTATCTATTTCCTCTCATACGAAATGATATTTATTATTCCTCTTATAGGAAATATCACTTTTGTAACGGGATACCCCGTTGCATCACCCCTTAACGAACAGTCACTGTAGTGACTGATGTAGGGTGACAGGAAATACTATTATGTATTTCCCTATAATTTTGCATCATCAGTTCAGATTAAAAATTCTAATTTTACCGCATTTTTGAATTTTGAACAGAAATCAATTCCTTACGCATGTCTACCAACAAGTCTGTGTGCGTCTCCCGTGAGGCGCAAAGCTGGTTGCTGCACGGATCAGTGCAGCTGCTGGTAATGCAAATGTTTTAGGAGACGCGATTGCGTCTACTGTGGGGAGAACGTCACCTCCTACTCCCATTGGAGGTGACTGGAATATGTCATATGTTGATGCCATTGCAAGTGACTGGTCCAAGTCACCGTCATAGCCCGATTCAGTGGCTTTGTGAAGGCCTCCGGATCACCCGAGGCCGAGTCCGAGTCCGTTAAACCTTTGGGCTCTAACGTGACAACCAAAGAGGTGATGACGAGGTTGTTCGACGCGTCGGACCTCTTTGGTGGATGATGACTCCATGGACGAAGATCACTCTGATGACGTTAGTATGCGTCACTAGAAATAATGTGATCAGACAGAGAAGAATTATGTTGGTGGTGCTAGTTTGCATCACGAGGAAATGAGTGATTGTTAAGATCGCTCCGAGAGCCATGTTGCCGTTAACATTAACATGAACTAACTGGAAAGGGACCGCAATACGTTGCGGCTCGCTCCCGGAAAGACACTTGGTTGCCCTCTAAGGGTAACCTATCTCGTGGGTTTGATATGATCAACGATCTATGACCAACGATCTATGACCAACAATCGATACCATATTCCGTAATTCGACTCGTCCAGGCTTGACAAGCCTGGTGAGGATGAAACGGAATTTTTCATCGATGCCTTTTTCCGGCATCGATGGTACACTTGTAAGCGAGCAAAGGATGTCAAACCTTTGTTCCAAGCTTGGACAGCATTCGTCCAGATGTGCAAAGCATAGGTCGCGAGGCCTGGCCTGACAAACTGGATGTTTTCTGTGAACGGTTCGAGAAACGGATCGTAGTCGGTGTACGCTATAAGTTGCACCGTTTGTTTTGAGTGGCAGGGATACCTTGCCTCTCGAGAGAAGGGGACTCATGCCGATGCTGTTTTAAGGGTAAAGATCACACCCCTAAGGAAGCATATTCCCTTAAAGATCCTTATTGGAGAACGCTCATCTCTTACGAGACGTGTCCAGGGATTGAGATTCTCCGATCATTTTACGAGCGCGGAAAGCGCTTGCTACTCTGATGGACCCTCTCTCGAGGGGGATGGTCTCGTTGTACGAGACCCGGAACGTCCATCATCCATTGGAAGCGAGGTTCCCAACTATCATGCGAGGATGATTACCCTCGCCAACGAAGGAGATGACTTGTTCGAGCCCATTTTATTCACGGTGATCCGAGAGGCGTTCAAGAAGAAAACGCTTCTCACCACTCGAGTCCGTCAATGGATGTGGGAGGAAAACTCGGGTTCGCCTCGTGTGATGAACCCAAATCAACATAGGGATTTCGATGACACCCTTTACTATTTGAGGGGGGATTGATCACGAGCGATCCCGTCGCCGCGAGTTAGCGGTGACGGTTGATAATGTTTCTCGTGACCAGTTGATAAATTATGCGCAGCTTGCGACTGATCAATTAGCGAACGAGAGGGCACATCAGTCCCTACAAAACGAGCTGGTAACAGCTCGTCAGAAGGTCTGTTCCTTGGACGAGAGGGTAGATCGCCTGGTTCATGAGAATCAGACTCTGTCCCGAGACCATAAGGCTTTGGCTCGGGACCGTCGGGCTTTGGCGGATGCTCTAGACTGTACCGGTGTAATCCAGAATCGGAAGAAGCCTCGTAGTTATGGTACTAGCGGAGATACCCAACATAAAATGTAGCATGCTACGAAGCAGCTCGATTGTGTACGTATTGCCTTGGCGATGTAGCACACGAAACTAGCCTATATACCTGGGCAGAAATTTATTACTGCCTACATTCGTCACGACATGTTTTGGTAGGTTTACCTTAGACAGTAGGACTAGGTCTTAACATTAAATAAAAGAATGTGTGCTCTACCATTTTTGATAGATTTCGTTGCTACCGATCGACCGCATTAGCGATGGAATCCTGTACGAAATGGACCACTGCTTCTCTAGCCAGCTGGAAATCACCTGCTGACTCGATTTTGTTTTTGTTTCAGTGCGACCAGTTCACACTGACGAGATGTCAGTCTCCTCCCAAGTTAGAGCGTTATTGATATTACTGAGTTGGTTCACTTCAATGTTGATAAAATAACAATTAGTTTCCTTCGTATTGACCTTACGGCCAATGCATGATGAGCAAGAGCTAGGAATATCTTTGCACGAACGCGTCCCTTTCCCCTCTTCAATAAGAGGCACTCTCAAACAAGGTGATATACGTTGATGGCGTAAGCCGTTCACGAAAAACGGTGTATGCTTTGTAGAAGCATGCATTAAATTGTTGATAGCAAATTCTACCATCGGCAAGAACTCGCTCCAACTCGTAAAGAGTGGACGTATCCGCGAAAAATTCCTTCGAGGACACGGTTTGCTTGCTCCGTCTGACCATCTGTTTCGGGACGATCAGAGTTTGACATTTTCAACTGTGTTCCAAATGATTCAAACACAGTTTGCCAAAATTCCTCCGTGAGTCTATGTCGAAGAGGTACCTCGAGCTCCAAAGAGCTTTCAGAAGAGGGGTACCCTAGCCACTTCGCCAAATACTGGTATTGACCCTCACGACGACGTCGCTTTAAAAGTTTCTCCACATGGAATTGAAGGTCCCCCCGCGCATGGAGCGTCTTTCAACGCTGGAGCGTCAGCAGCCTCGTTTAGAGGGCCAGCTGGACATCCTGGTGAGGATGCAGCAATCTGCGGCACGACCGCCTGTCTCAGCGCAAGCGCCTTCAAGTCCACGTGGGAAGGGTCCCGATATGGCTTAAGCAAGCCAACGTAAAACACTGGGTGTGTACGCAGCTTGCTGGGAAGGTTTAGCGTATAAGCTAGGCCTTTCTTGGCCACGACCGTAAATGGTCCAATAAAGCGCGGGTGCAATTTGAAGACCGCGGAAACCAAGTTGGTAGATAGATTTTTGGCGTTTAGTAAAACTCGGTCTCCGACCATGTAAGAATTATTACAGCTTCTGCCTTTGGCATCTACCTGTTCTTTTTATTTGTCTTGGCTATCAGCCATCGTATCCCTTACATGTCTTAAGACACTAAGTCGCGTCGCGAGAAACTCGCTTACTTGTTTCCGAACGGCAACAGGGCTGATATCAGCAAGCCTATCGGCCAATTCTCCCCACCAAGCCCTAAACCACGCAGTGGTATCGTTAGTGGAACGCGCGGGTGGGTAAGACCGCTCATATAGAACGGACTATAGCCTGTAGAGGCATGAAAAGTGTTATTTAACGCAAATTTCACTACTGGGAGCATTGAGCTCCAGCGCTTTGGTGTCTGAGCACACACGCTGCGTAAAATGTCTTCAATGACGCGATTGACACGTTCAGTTTGACCTTCGGTCTGCGGATGGTCCCCAGTGGACATATCCAATCTGGTGCCAAGCACTCGGAAAATTGACTTTCAGAATGTACCCGTGAAACGGGGATCCCGACCAGAGACAATTGCCACTGGCAAACCATGTTGTCGAAACACGCGATCGATAAACAGCTTAGCTGCACCCTCTCCATCAATGGAATTCGGCACGGCCGCTAATTGAGCCATTTTGCTCAAACGGTCAACAAAGACCACTATACCGGAGTTACCGGCTGAATCTTTCGGTAACCCAAAAACAAAATACATAGACTCCCAGCATCGGATGGGAACGGGAAGACTCGCCAGTGGTGCAGCAGCATGTGCCGAGGGTTAGACCCGTTGGCACGTTTCGCATGTGTGAACATATGTGCTGACCCATTTATCAAGTTTGGGCCACCAATAACTCTGGCTGATAGAGCCGTATGTCTTTTCTCTACCGCAAGGACAGTATCGTGTGCCTCATAGAGGATCTGGTACTCAAATCCTCATCATGAGGAACACCGACATGCGGAGGGTCTGCGATGTCTGTGCAATAAAGCAACAGGTTGTTATCGATAGAAAATCGGTGTAACCTTGCACGCAAACGTGCCGGTAAATTCAATACCCGAATCCAAGTTCTTAACGCTCGTAGCAGAGCTACACACTGTTCATCCTTGGAGTAAGCCGAACGGACTAATTCAGGAATAGGTGACGAGATAGTCGTTAAATGAGAAAGTTCATAATCCGGTCTGCGTGATAACGCATCGGCCAAAGCATTTTGCTTGCCGGGTTTATACTTCACCTCGAAGTTGTATTCCGCAAAAAAGGATAGCCATCTGGCCATTCTCTGTGAGAGATAAAGCGACTTAGTCGCCGTGCGTAATGACCTGTGATCTGTATAAATCACAAACGGCTTAAAGCCGAGTAGATGAACTCTGAATTTGACTAGAGCATACTTCATAGCAAGTAATTCTTTGTAATGAACTGAGTAGTTCTTTTCCACAGCTTAAAGCTGTCTAGACTCGAACGCAATAACACGTTCATGCCCCTCAACATCTGTTTGTAACAGAGCACTGCCAATGGCAAAATCTGATGCGTCACAGACGACACTGAAAGGCCAATTTGGGTTTGGCAGTGCCAGAATCGGGCATGGATAAGACTATCCTTAACTGCTCGAAAAGCATAATTTTCGGTGCTAGTCCAGCACCATTCTGTATCCTTTTTAAGGAGATTAGATAATGGCCTAGCCGTATCAGCGTAATTTTCGCTATATCTGTGTAAATAATTGGCGAGACCCAACCACTTACGCAAATCCTTTGGTTTTTAGGAACCAGCCAAGCTACTATGGCTTTTACCTTAGCGGGATCCGCTCTAAGGCCTCGCTTTCCAATGAATCATCCTAAAAAAGGAATTTCGTCTGCGCCAAAAATGCATTTAGATGCATTGGCATACAATTTGTTTGTGCGCATGCACTCGAGCACTGCTCGCAAATGGTCTAAATGGTCCTCCATATCCTACCGACCCTGCTCCGCACGACTATGGACAAAATTGTCATCGAAATAAGTCTGTGTATAACCTCGATGAGGGCGAAACAGTTGCGTCACTAGACGATTAAATGTTGCCGGGGGGTTGGAAAGCCCTTGTGGCATAACCAGCCACTCCCATAACATGCCGCTTGGGGTTCTAACCGCTATAAGCGGCATATCACTAGCTCGCATGAGCAATTGGTAGTAACCATCGACTAGGTCCAATGCACTGTACATTGTACATCCCACCATATTGTTCTGAAGAACATCCATTCAAGGAATGGGGGTTTGTGCTGGTATAGTGAGAACATTAAGCTTATTATAAGCATGTACAATGCGCCATTTACCATTTGGCTTTTTGACACAAAATGTCGGTGTCGAATGAGTAGATTTGCTCTCTCGTACCATTGCAGCCTCGTGCTTAGCACGAAAAAAACGTCAATGACGTCACACTGCTCCCTTGGTAAAGGCCATTGTCTTGTGACACAGTATTTGGTTCCCGGAACTAAGTCAATTTCATGACGAACACCTCTATCCGGAGCTAAAACAGATGGTGGGTTATTACATACCACATCTTGGAATTCCTTAATTAAGGGATTAAGGGATTTGTAGGATCTTTAAAGATCGATGACCCATTTCGCGCACTAAGTGCAGCGTTTGTGTCATCCAGGACAGCTTCGTTGAGAAGTGACAATGGGTTTAACTCAACCATAGGTCGAATGGCCACCATTTCAGATAAGTCACCAGCTTTTAAGGCTCGACCGCACTCATCAATAGACATTTCGTCTAGCATGTAACGAGGGGATTGTCGCAAGGCTAACTTCCCCCTCAATGTTACCGGTTACGCCATTTTCAAGCGTATGTGCTTGCTCACTCGTATCTCTTTGTGAGGGTATACACGCTTCGTGTCCACCCTGTCTTGGAGTGGAGACAATACGCCTTTTAGAGGCCGGGACATTCACAGTTGAGGCTCTTTCGAGCTTTACGCGAATTTCGAAGAGGGCAGGCAGAGCGTAAATGTTTCGTGCTTCCGCACATATAACATCTACGGATGGTCTTATGCTGTTCCACAGCTTGAAGAGCCTCTTCTCCTTCCTCAATAAGGCTTAAATCCATAGGTTCCGCTCTATTAGACGGAACCCATGTGCTCGAAGAGCTTGTTCGGTAGACAGGCGTGCTAACGCGAGCAGACTTAAAGTCAAATTCGGCGCGTAGCGCTATGGCGGAACTGCCTCTTCGAACGTAGCCTGATGAGATCGGAACAATTCCGTCCGGGCAACGCCCTCATTGAGCCCCCTATAAAGATGGTCACTACAATTGCTTCTTGCACCGGGTGTTGATGCATAGATGCAGTGAGAGTTCGCAACTCCTGGACAAAGTCCCCTAGGGTTATTTTACCCTGTCGAGTTGCTAGGAGCCATACTCGCATGCGAAAGCCTGATTAGGCGGTGCAAACATGCTCGTCATTTGCTGTTTCAGCGAATCTCATGAGGGAAAAGCATCGTTTATGGACGTGCTGCACGATAGTGCCCACTCCATGGCTCTACCTCCAAATTTGGAAATGGCCATAGCCACCTTTTGCCGTTCTTTTAAGAACAAGGCGGAATCAATGGACATTTTCATCTGCTTAATCCAAAAAGGGAGATTTTCTCCCTCTTTTCCCTCAAATGTTTTCACATTTACAGTAAGAGGGTGAGCCCTCGGCTCTGAGTCAGGTACAGAGCTGTACCGGGTTGGCATAGATGCCGCTAAATGGTCCTGCACCTGACCGATCAGGGAGGCTTCGTTCCGCATGAAGGCCTTCAGCCTTGCATGCAGGACCTCTGGTCCCTGGGAGATAATAAATTCCACGTGCTCAAGCCCGAATAAGGTTTTGAGCTTGTAATAAGCGGCTCGTTGCGCTTCTGACAATTCTGGAACCTCTTCCATTTTTGAAAGAAATTAGTCTTTTAAAGACTCAGGCGTAGGTTGACTACGAGTACTACCAGGTGTAGCGGAGCTACCTCGCTCTTAAAGTCAGAGGAAGACTTTCAGACTCAGAGAGTCACTGAGTTCTATTGAACTAATGGGTTTAACAACTCAGGGAGTCGTTCAAGCTATTAAAGCTTGAGGATACCTAGTTCAAGGGATTCAGGGGTTCGTAGAACCAAGTGGCAACTCGTGCCCAAGAGGATATACCTTAGAAAGGCTTCTATCTCTTACAGATCAATGCACAAGACTTAGGAAGGCACTTTTCGCTTTAAGATCTAAAGGAGAACTGAGCTTTATTTATGTTTTAAAAAAAAAAACCTTACCTAGCTAATTAAAAATAGATTTTGGCCGCCAGATTTTATATCTGGCGGCGACCACATATATTACCCATAATAAATTGGATTTAAGTATCGAACAATTCTAAAATTAGATAAAAGGGTATTCTACCCATAAAGTAAACGTACCACAACAACGGTTCTCCAACCGATGTGTGCCCCATCACAGCTTGTGTAACGGGGCACTGCGACTTGTACTGTTTCAGTACAAGTCCACTTCACACTGCTTCAGATGTGAGTGGTGCCTCTCGTTAGGTGACGTACACTGTACGTATAGAGGAAGACTTCTCTTAAGGCAAGTTAGCTTAAGAGTGTAAAATGAAAACTGTATTAATATAGTTAAGTGTCTTGTTAATCTATCTTTGTAAATGTTGTCTTAACTATAAACTAATACTAAACATGTAAATGAATTCTTATCTATCTTATCTCGTAACTCTCTTTGATTACTTCTACAGCTGATTAGTCTGCGGAATAAATAGACATAATGGTCTATACCTATTTATGGATAAGAATTCAGGAAATTACTATTTAAAGTAATTTCCTCCAAATATTATCTACCTTTTGGATAATATTAATTAACAATCTTTTATTGTTAATTTCATGTAACGATACACCCCGTTACATCACCCCTCCCTTAAACGACAATCACTCTGAATGTCATTAGGTGGAGTGGTCGCTAAATGACCACTTAATTTTTAAAATGATTTTGATTGGTCAGATCCATCATTTTAAATTCCATCGCATGAAGGAACAATTCATGCGGGGTGAGGATAGTGTTGAACCTTCGGCTGCGGTTCGTGCAGCCGCGGGTGACGCATTGTTATCTCTTGCGGTAGACGTTCCGTCTACCGTAGTGTCTTCCACTCGCACAACACTTGGTGTTGCGAGTGCACGTGGTGATTCACCACGTGAGTACGACCCCTCTTTAGAGGTCGATTATGAGTGCGAGTCGGACGAAATGGCCGACTCGGGGAGGATGGAACAGTCGCCTGATACCCGTCAGGCGGCTGATTATGAGCCTTCGAATGAGA
>NW_027152037.1:36468-50717 GCF_004359215.1 Bremia lactucae | reverse complement strand
GACAGTCCAGCATATTCCATATGCAGCGCGCACATTCCACCAACGTCCGGTTCACCTGCTCGGCGACCCGTTCAATTGAGGAGTGTAAGGCGGCGTGGAAGCTTGCACGATCCCTCGATCACTGCAAAGCTTGCCATGTCACGCAAAGTTTATTCGCCGCCGTTACCACTGCGAAGCGTCTATACCCGCTAAGCACTGCAGAAGATAAAGACGTATTGTAGCAGTTAGAGACTTTAGCAGGACAGTCGTTGGAGCAGACTACAGACACACCAAGCGCAAGCAGTCCACGTCTTACAAGAGACGTCAAGGTCTTGTTAAATGTCAGTAGCAGCTAAGGTACTACAAGTCATGAAGCGGCTTACGTCATGGTTTAGTAGGGGGTATGCCGACTTTGTTTAAGTCGGCTACGGTATCCAGGTACGCGGCGAAGTGGAAGAATGCTTGCGACTCGGAGCGTGATTCGCTCCGCAAAGCGATACATGGAATATCGTGTCGTTGCCGTCGGGACACAAGACGATCGGCTGCAGATTGGTTTTTCGTGGCAAGGAGACCTAAAATGGTGAAGTTGAGGGGTTAAGGCACGCCTGGTGGCTAAAGAATTCTCATAGAAGTATGGAATCGAATACGAAGAAATCTATGCTCCGGTGGCCAAGTTCACGTCGACTTGAATCGTGCTGAGTCTGACGGCAATGTATATGCTCAAGTTGCATCAGACGGATGTCAAGTGAGCGTTCCCGGATGGTGTACTGGACAAAGATATCTACATGGCACAGCCGGATGGGTATGTCGACGCTGATCGTCCAGATTACGAGTGCAAGCTCAAGAGGTCGCTGTATGGGATGAAGCAGTCTACCGCACGTGGAACCAGACCATTGACGACTTCAGATCAAGATAATGTTGTCAAGTGTGAATCGGACCACAGCGTATACGTCAAGTCGGAAGACGACGACATGGTTTTTGCTGTTTCGTGGGCTGATAATCTTATCATCGCAAGCTGCAACGACAAGTTTCTCACGTCAATCAAGTGACCGATTTGAGATGACAGATTCATAGAATTTGGGTATTTTGTTGGTGTGGAGATCAAGAGCGATCATGCGGCTGGCCGTATGACGATGCGGCAAACCAAGTTTTTTAAGTCTGTCTCGACCAAGTTTGGTATACATGACAGCAAGCCCGTGAAGACACCTCAAGATCCTGTACTCAAGCTGACTTAGAACATGCGTGAAGGCGGATGCAAGTATGAGGACACGATGAAAATTGTGCCCTACCGAAGTGCTATTCGAGGAACATGTCTTCATGGTGGCGACATGTCGAGACCTTGCTTTGGCAGTAAGATCTTTGTGTCAGTTTGCAACTGAGCCATGTATAACAAACTGGTAGGCTTTCAAGCGTGTGCCGCGGTATTTTTAAGCAGCACCGATTTATTCACTTGATTAATCACGTAATGGCATCGCTGTACTGCAAGGATACTCGGATATAGATTAGGCTGGTGATGTAGAGACGTGATAACGCACAAGCTGATACGCCTTCGAATAACGGATGTATGAGCTGGAGGAGCAAGAACAGGCCACGGTGGCGTTGTAACTTGAAACAAAAATGACAGTAGATTTTACTATTATATTTTCGTTTTTAAAATACAGATTTAAGTGTTTAAAATCGACGAGACATAATTCATGGCGCCGACGAAAGCAGTCCAATAAGCGGTTTGGCTCAAGGCATTCCTATGCGAGCTTAATAAGATGAAGAGCGATGCAGCTGTAAATGTTGTCAATACGCTCCTCGAGCGGCTGAGTTGCGCACAAGCAGCGATTCGAAGAGCGTATGTCAAGCCGATACAGGAGGAATCTAAAGGTGATTGTCAACCGGTAATAACCGGCAATGACGTCAGATGTTCTATCGTTCTAGAAGATTTTAAGAGCAGCGATTGGCTAAGAGTAATGGTTGGCGTAAAGTACCAATATGTTTGCGAGTCAAGGACCTTTCATATATTACCTCGCATGATACCAACTACTGCTCAAGCGGCCTTTAACATCAGGCTAAAGGCTCAATCCTCGCCAACTCTGCCTAACCACCCCAGACACTGCGTTTGCCACCATGATCGCCTCTGCTGAAACTTGAAGCGGAACGAAAGAAAGCGAGGCGAAGGGTTTTGTCAAAGGACAAGCAAAGACACTTAATCTATTGCTACCTCTAAGCCAACAATTATTCTTACCGAATCGCTGCTCTTAGAACCAACCTTCTGAATATGTGACGTCATTACCGTTTAGGGTGGCGAAACGAGGTGACCGAAGAGTTTTGACAAAAGCCAAGCCAAAGCGATGACACCTATTCGATTGCTTATTCTAGGCCAACCATTACTCATCGATAATATCTGCTCTTAGAGTCTGCTAGAGCATATGACGCACGTTATTACCGATATTAATGAAAATGTCAAGTGAGCACTAGTTGGCAAAATGCAGAGTGAATGTATTAAGGTCCTTCATTCGCAAACCTATCTGAATCATAGCTCATTGAACCTTCTAGAAGCTAAGTGACATCATCATCTGACGGCATCTCTATGCCGTCACGTTATGACGTCTTGCCGGTATATACTGGTGCTCACTGGTACTATCCTATTATGATCGAGCCGCTTTCTCGCCTAATCTCCCACTCGACTCGACGCTTGTAGACACTTGTATACCGAGTTTAGTCCGAAGCACACAAAATTGCATCGCTAGAATCGGCTTCGTCGTGATATCAGCTATCATATCGAGAGTTGAGACATTGTCCCATATCACTTGGTTGTCATCCACCTTTTCGCGCACAACACGGTAGCGGATATCGATGTGCTTGGTGCGTTCGTGAGATGCGGGAGTCTTGGCCAACGAGATCGATCCTTGGTTGTCCTCATTGATCTTGACCGCATCGTTTATCGACATCTCACCGAGCTCACACAAGAATGTCTTGAGCAACACCCTTCTTGTGCTGCTTCTGGCAACGCCATGTATTCGGCTTCCGTAGACGTAAAAGCCATCGAGCGCTGTTTCTTGTTTTTCCAGCTGATACATCCGCCGCTCATTAAAAATGCTAAGCCACTTGTGCTTCTTCTTGACGATGTGTCTCCGGCTCAGTCCGCATCCGAGTAGTCTTGAAGTTACTTGTCACTTAGTGATTGAAACTTAATACCATATGAATTTGTGCCTTGTATATACCAGAAGACTCTCTTGAGCGCTTGTCAGTGTGTCAAACATGGGTCTGAGGCGAATTGGTTGAGCATTTCTACTACCGCAGCAAGGTCAAAGCGTGCGCTTACCATATAAGGTACATCAGACAGCCGACATCATTTCGATATGGAAGGTTTTGTTGTATTTGCATCCTCCTTCACACATGAGCTTGGCCAGCTTGAGTCCCGGATCCTGAGACGTCCTGATATGCTTACTGCTCACCATCTTGAACTTGTTTAAAGTACCGCACGCGAACTCAATCTGCCACATCGTCAGAGTCCCACTACTTTTTGAACTCAAGTCGTAGCATAAAATTATCGATGGTCTTGTTCCACATGCGAGGCGACTGCATTAGCCGGTACAATGACCGTTCAAGTTTGCACACATAGTCCGGATGGACCGTATCATTGAAATTATCCGGTTGCGTCACTCATCGAGCTGGCTGTTGATGAATTCTGTCTTCAAGCTCATTTAATGAACAGTAAGTCAGTACTTGGCAGCCAAACTGAGCAGAATCCGGATTGATGTAAACTTGTTCGCAAGCGCAAACGTTTCTTTGTAGTCGATACCGAACTTCTGTGCAACGCCTTTGGCCACTAGACGCGTCTTGTACCGCTCAACCCTACCATCTTGATTTCCTTTTCTCGAGATTGCCATCGATTACCAATTGGTTTGCGTCTTTTTGATAGCAGTACAAGCATCCAAGTCTTATTCAATAACAGGGATTCCATTTCCGAGTTGCATGCTTCGTGCCACGTGGCTGCGTCGCTGGATTCTACCGCCGACTTGAACGTGGTCGGCATTTTTCCATTGAAAGCACAATTAAGCAGCCTTAAAATCTTGTGCCGTAGCGGACATTTCTTCCAGCGATGAACATCGACTGTGCCGCTTTGGCGTTGAAATTAAGGCTGCTACATTTTTGAGCGTTGATGCCAGGCTCATTTTTTTTCCGCTCAGCTCACATTCTCATTCTCGTGATCACTTTCTTCGAGCTGTGGGGGTCGTTATCAGCCAACTTATCATCATCTTGAGCGACGATCTCGCTGTTCTGGCGGACGCATCTTCCTCTATAAAAAATATCTTTCATAAATTGTGCGTCGCGATTCACTAGTCTCAATCTCTTCAAATCGATACGCTTTTTCATGGCCCGAGCAACCGAGAAACCGTTAGCGTACCGATCGAGCGTCAAGCTTTCTGCCATTTTCCTTGGGGACCGTTACAAATGGATAGCAACTAAAAACCTTTAGATTCGCCACCGACTGTTGTCTATTGTTATAGACGCTTGTCCTTGCCCTTGGGCGGCTCCACCGACGCCGCCACCTTTTGTTCCTTGTGCTTCATATCTTCATGTAGTAGCCAAGATTTCACAAGCTTCCACGTCAGCGAGTTGGATCTTGATTCCAACGCTGTGATGAGAAACGCGTACGACTCGTTTAGACTTGCGAGAAGCGTGATGACCAGAATGTCCATGCTGACCGGAGCTCAACCGCGTCGAGCTGCTCTGCCAACTTCTTGATTATGTTCATTGCTGTATACGTCGTCGCTTTCGTTCATCATCATTGTCGTGAGGAAGCATCGACGTAGAAAGAGCTTGTTTACAAAACTCTTCTTCTCAAAATGCCCTTAGATCACGACTATGTAGCATGCGCGCCGTTTGCCGACCGAACCAAAGGCAGCTGCGAATACTCTATCGCAACAGAGATTATCGCCACGGCGTTGCGCGACTTACGCTTGTAGGCTGCCTGGTTTATCGGGTTCGACAGGTTCTCAGGATTCACTCCCCGCTCATTACATCCCATGGGTCCCACTCCTCCAGCATCATTTGCATCCAGATTTCTATAGGTGGAAGTTCGCTCCGTCGAAATTGTTGATGCGGGCGGTCGTGGTCACGGCAATGTCCATGGCAAAGGCGAAGACAGGGGCGACGGTGGCAGAATCTGCGGTCTTATGCTCATAACCTAATGAAAAGGTCAAGTGAGCACTAGTTGGCAAAATGCAAAGTGAATACATTAGGGTTCTTAGTTCGCAAACCTATTGCTACCTCTAAGCCAATCATTACTTCTATCCAATTATTGCTCACAGAACCTTCTAAATTCTACTGACGTCAACCCTACTATGACGTCATTACCGGTACATAGTGATACCTACCGGTACTATCCTGATATAGTCGAGCCGCTTTCTCGCCAACAATAATTGCCTGCCTTTACTCTCTTTAAGTTCCTCCTGTATCGGCTGCAGTACGCAACTTCAGTTGCCACGTGTGCGCAACTTAGCCGCTTGAGGTACTTATCGGCAACACCTTCGATCCCAAGCTTGGTGCGCTGATAAATGAACTGTGTAGTGTCCATCTTCGTCATTATTTCAGCCAGCATGTCTTGAGTCGGGCAATTATCGAGTTTCACTTGACCGTCTTCAACCTTTTCTTGCAAAAAGTGGCAAGGAATGTCGATATGTTTTGTGCGCTTGTGATACTCCGGATTTTTATCCAACGCGAGCTAGCCTTATTTGTCCTCGAATATCTTGACAGACTCATTCATAGTCATCTCATCAAGCGCGTGCAGAAATAAATTGAGCCAAAATGCTTCTTCCGTGGCCTCAGATATAGCCATGTATTCAGCTTCCGTCGAAGGAGCGCCATAGTCCGTTGCGTCTTGTTTCACCAGCGGATGCATCTGTTGTTCATCGTAAAAACGCAACCAGTTGTACTTCGGCGAGATTTAAGGTATCCAGCTCAGTGAACATCAAATAAAACAAGCAGAACTGCTGTTCAGCTTCGCGAAAAATGAAGTTCGTGGGGAGGCGTCGCATTGAGGTAACGTAGTACGCGCTTAAGGCTTGCCAGTGTTTCAGCAAATGCTCAAAACTCCCACAGCTGCAGCTGATCCGGACGCGTTGCAACCATAAGGTACATAATACCACTGAAACAACATCGGTACGGCACGATCTTCATCGTATCTTCATACCCTTACACATGTTCCTCGACAACTTAGATTCGGTATCTTGGTTGACTAGGGAGCAGCGCAACACATGACGTCCTCTTAAGGGTACAGGCTATCGCTCCGGTAGACGTACATCTCGCTGATGACGATGTGGTTCAAGCGGTGGCAACGGGCGATACAGTGATGTTGACGAAGACTCCGTGAGACCAAGAAGGTATACTCACCGGTTTCTAGCATATTCCCAAGCTTTTGTGCAATTTGCTATCGGTTGGCCGCTTCACGAAGGATGTTGGGCCAGTGACGTTTAAGCGCAATGGTTGTTTCGCGAAAGCAGTTTGTATTTTCTTGAAGGTTCAAGGACGTGAATGCAAAGGAGTGTATAAAATTTGCATGACGCCGGTAATATCGGAGGAGGCCAATGTGACAAGATCGATGGGATGCCATGGGAACACCACATCGTACCTTTGGCACCATCGACTTGGTCACTTTGGTCGTGGTGTTGTGGTGGTCTTGACGCTATTGCCAAGCTATGGCGAATAAATTTCGCGTGACATGGCAAGTTCTGCAATGATCGAGAATCGTGCAAGCTTACACGCCACATTACAATACTCAGCTAAATTGAGTCGCCGAGCGGGTGAGCCGGACACGGAATATGCTGATTTGTTAAAGGAATTACTGGGGCGAAGCTGTCGTGACGGTCACGTTTCTCCGCAATCGGTGTCCAATAAGGGCTGACAGTCGCAACAAATTGCCATACCAAGTATGGACAAGATAGAAGCCAGAACTGGTTGTTTGTTTTTTCCACGCATGTTTTATGGTGCCAAAGGATAATCGTGCTAAGTTTGATGCTCGGTAAATTAGTTGCCGCTTTCTAGGATATTCAGATCAAGAGAAGTCATATCGGTTTGAAGGGCTGAGGAGTTGTCGCATTCTGGTAAGTCGCGACGAACATTTCATGGAAGATGTCCTCGACACTGCAAGACGCGGCTACTGTCAGCAGGACGTTGTCATTGAAGCGGACGAGACGGCTGATGATGATTCGCCGCAAGAAGAAGAAGACACGAAAGATTTAAATTAAATTCTAGCAGTAAGAGATATTAGCCGACGTAGTCGTTGGAGCAGACTACTGACTCCAAGTGCCAAGCAGTCCACGTCTTACAAGAGACGCCAAGATCTTGATTGAGATGTCAGCAGCAGCTAAGGTACTACAATTTACGAAGCTGCTAGCGTCATAGATTCAGTAGGAGATATGCCGACTTTGTCAAAGTCGGCTAAGGTATAAAGTGACGCGGTGAAGCGGAAGAATTCGTGTGACTCAAAGTGTGATTCGCTCCGCAAAGCGATACATGGAAATTCGTATCGTTGCCGAAGGGACACAAGACGATCGGTTGCAGATGGGATTTTCGTGTCAAGGAGACTCAAGATGGTGAAGTTGTGGAGTCATGGCACGCCTCGTGGCTAAGGGATTCTCAGAGAAGTATGGAGTCGACTTCGAAGAAACTTATGCGCCAGTCGCCAAGTTCGCGTCGATTTGGATCGTGCTGAGTCTAGCGGCAATGTATATGCTCGAATTGCGTCAAATGGATGTCAAGACAGCGCTTCTGAAGTTGAACTCGATAGGGATATTTACACGGCACAGTCAAATGTATATGTCGACGCTGATCGTCCAGATTATGAGTGCAAGCTCAAGAGGTCGCTGTATGGGATGAGCAGTCTGTCTACATGTGAAATCAGACCATCGACGACTTCATGAACATAATCGTATTCGTCAAGTGTGAATCGGACCACTGCATGTATGTCAAGTGGGATGACGATGACATGGTATTTGTTGTTTTATGAATTTATAATCTTATCATTAGCAAGCAGCAACGACGAGTTTCTCGCGTCAAATAAGTATGCGTTTAGTGACCGATTTGAGATGACCGATCTCATAGAACTGAGGTATTTTGTTGGTGTGGAGATCAAGAGCGATCACGCGGCTGGCCATATGACGATACGGCGAACTAAGTTTTTTAAGTCTATCTTGACCAAGTTTGGTATACATGACAGCAAGCCCGTGAAGAAACCTCAAGATCATGTACTCAAGCCGACCTAGAACATGTGTGAAGGCGGATGCAAGCATGAGGACACGATGGAGATCGTGTCCTACCGAAGTGCTATTCGAGGAACATGTACTTCATGGTGGCGACAGGTCCAGACCTTGCTATGGCGGTGGAAGCTTTGAGGCATTTTCGGCGGAGCCTTGTCCAAAAAAACTGGCAAGTCGTGAAGCGTGTGCTGCGCTATCTTCAAGCAGCACTGATGCATGGACTCGATTTCTCACTTAATGGCATCACTACCCTGCAAAGATACTCGGATACAGATTAGGCTGGTGATGTAGAGACGCGATATAGCACAAGAGGATACGCCTTTGTTCTTAGGATACAACACATTGCTTTATAATTTTATCTCATCGACGAAGCAGAGGTCATGGCACCGACGAAAGCAGTCCAAGAAGCGGTTTGGCTCAAGGCATTTCTATTCAAGCTTAATAAGATCAAGAGGATGAAGCTATGAATGTTGTCAATAAGCTCCTCGGGCGGCTGAGTTGTGCAGAAGTGGCGATTCAAGGAGCGTACGGCAAGCCGATACAGGAGGAATCTTAATGTATTGCTAACAGGAATTACCTGCTGAAAGGGTGAGAGTTTGCAGCTTAGCTTTTGTGAAATTTGATTATGCGTGCAACGGAGCAGCTGACAGTTCTGAGCGGTTGTGTATAGTCGTAACTTCGTCTGACCATACGTTGAAAGTAGTGGCAGAGACAGTAAATAATAAACAGTAATGGTACGTAGTGAGGATAGAGGAAAGTACAATTAGCAATTTTGCAACAAATTATGAGTCCCATGGCTGAAAAATAACAACACGAAGACCGCACCGGAATCAGCAGGTAACGCAAACGCCTTGCCAGGACGTGCTGCACCTCCATCATGCGGCAACGTCACTGCAAGCTACAGATGTCGTTGGAGACCCGCCAACACATGAGAGGAGCTCGGCGACCAAAGAAAGAATCTCGCGACCCTCTCCGCCTTCTCGGCTCGCATGGGAACCATGAAAACTTCCCAGATGCAGACGCATGCGCGGAGCAATAGAGAGTGGACTCTTGGTATCAGCGCTCGATGCGAACATTGGTGCAAAGAAGATGACGATCGATGCACATAGGAACTTCGAGGAGCGCAATTTAGCAGCTCGTCAAGCACCGTAGCGATAGCTGTTCTCGTCTCTGATGACACGATCACCAATGTCATATCGGCAACAGGCCCACGCTGTGAATGACGCTGCGCCTCATCATGCAGAAGCTCCAACACCAGTAGCGCCAATTCCTTTAGAAGACCTGTACTTCGCGACACCTACGGCAGCTTAGCGGAAGCTACAATTCGCAAGTTCGACGGCATCGAACTGTATCGCGGTTTGGGATCTGGTTTTACGACGGGGAAAGACAATCCTGAGACAGGTCAACTTGGCTGAGGCATCCTGTGGTTTTCGCTGGAGCGAAGATGTTAGCGACCATAAGCAAGTTGACTTTTGGTGAAACAAGCAAGCAACACTCGACTATGATGTGGGGCGCCATCGGAGACGTCAAGACGAAATTACGGCTAGACAAGCGATGAAACTCTTTGCGCAAAAAAGAAGGACGCAAAGAGATAATGGGCTGAGCATTTTCTGTACCTGGTTGCGGTCAGCGATGCAAGAGGCAATGAAGACTCGCTGATTCTGGACAATATTGTGCACAATTTATCGCCTGAACTCATAAATGTCATGCTAGCAAAAGACGATCCGACACGTACCGATTACTTACAACATGCCGAAGAGCTAACCCACTTCGACATCATTCGAGCTTGGGAGCGGATCAATTTGGCGTGAAGTTGTCGCCAAGCACGTGGAGACTTTGCGATACGCGGAAATGCTTTGGTTGCGGAAAGACAGGCCACATACCAAGCAAATTATTGTGGGGTGGCGAAAGGCACCGTCGGAAAGGGGAAAGGCGGAGGTCATCAGAAGGTCAGCAACGACGATATTGCTCTCGCGACTGGTGAAATCAAATCACGCAAGCGCGGGACGTGCCGCGGAAAGGACGCAAGTCGCCAGCTGAGTCTGTGCAACGCGATTGGCGACGTCGACAACATCTATTCGAACGACTGGATTCTGGATGGTGGATCGAGTCGTCACTTGGTGAACGATGCCTCAATGATGCAAGACATGGAAAATGCGGCCACGAAGCTTCCATGGCAGACGGGAAGTCACTCAAGATGACGAAATGTGAAAACGCTCCTTTGCTTGATATCGCGAACGGAAAAGAACGGACTATTACACTGACAGATGTATATCTCGCGCCGCAGCTTGCGCGCAACATTATTGCGTATGGAAAGCTCGAACAGAAAGGCTTCGGTTTGGTTTACGACGGATCGAGTCGTGCACTTGCTCGACGCGGCGCAACCGCGTTCAACGTAAGTTTGCACACGAACGTATTGCATGTGCAGACACCTATGACGGAAGTTCGTCAAAAAAAGACATCGATGTAATCATGTATGTGCTCTCAAAGTGGGATCGAGCACACTAGACAGAAATGTTGCTGATGCAATTTCGTGCTAGCGTGGGACACCTATCGCTTGATACGATCGAGCGCATGGCAAAGACACCAGGATCGAAATTTGAAATACTGACCATAAAAGGACGGTGTGCAGTTCGTGCAAAGAAGGAACGCAGACGAAGAACAAGCAGTCGCATATCGAGAGTGGAATCCATGCTCCGATCGATCGGAATGGCGGAGTAATTTGCTCGGATCTAAAGGTCCACTGACACCAAGAGGTCGGCTCGGTAATCGTTGCCTTGTCAACTTCGTGGACCACAAGTCAGACTATTGTCCGAGTTTTCTTGGCACAACAAAGGACAAGCCAACAAAGACGTTTGAGTTGTGTGACAAGTGCTTACTAGGTAAGGAAACGCAACTATACTGTGCCAAGTCATCATTCATCCGCGCGAAGCAAGTGCTGAACGGTATTTATGCTGTTGTGCTTGGTCAATTCGATATTTAGATCATGAGAAAGCATATCGNGTTTGAGTACTTTCTCAATTTTTTCAACAAGAGGTTCAACTGCAACATTTACGTTTTATGAACCGACGGCGGTGGCGAATACAATAACGTTGACCTATTCTGCCAACTCATTGGGTTCGCGCGTCAATTCAGTGAAGCAGGGAATCAAGCGTCGAATGGCAAGCGATCCTTGACATGGCGCGCCGTGTATTCTTCGCTAGTCGACTACAGCTGAAGTTCTGAGGAGAAAGCAGCGTTCATTTTGAACAGGCATCCGACTCGAGCAAAGAGGGACGGGCATCTCCAATCCAAATTCTAACAAATCATGCACTTGATCTTCGGGACATAGTCCTGTCTGGTAGCATCTGCTCTGTGTACAGATACCCGCAAAGACTCGCTGAAGCAGCGATCTTAGGTCAGTGTTATCATCGGTGTTAGCGACGGAACCAAGAGGTATCGTGCGTTCTTGCAGAAAGATAACAAGGTCGTCACAACACAGCATGTTACGGATATTATAACATTGAATGAAGATCAGAACAACCAACTGCTACAGCGCGGATTGGCGTTTTGAAGACCAAGCGGTGTCAAACTACAATGGTTGAAAGCAAGAACAAACCGAGAAAAACATGAGAAAGAGGTGCACATTTCACGCGCCCAAAGTCAAGAGGCGCAGCAGAAGCCGTCGATCAGGAGGAGTCGATTGAAAATACAAGTATTGTGAGTCACGAGTTACACTGTTGCGATGCGCAACTCAATGTGTGAAAGTTGGAAGGATACAATGGGTGAAGAGCTGAAGGCAATCGAGCCAATGGCGGATGTGAGCTAATAAAGCGTCCAGAACAAGTCAATGTGCTGCACACAAAGTGGGTGTTCAAGACAATGACGGACGCGAATGGCAACATAGAACGGTTAAAGGCACGACTGGTCGCATGCGGTAACAAGTAAGTTTTATGCGGCATGGACTGCGGTCTAAATTTCACAGCTGTTATGGATATATCAACAGTTGAGGTGATAATGGCCCAACGTGGTGGTGTGTATAGCATGGATTGAAGCAAGCGACCCGTCTATGGAGCCAGTTGTTACGAACGAGGCTTACAGAGGCTGGGCTCGTACAGTGTCTCGCAGACATATGTTCTTCATTCTCCGCATTGCTTACTTCTTCTTGTGAAGACTCATCATCTGTCACTCTTCGTCTTCAATAACAGCGTCCTGCTGACAGTAATTACGACTGTCAGTGTCGAGGACATCTTTCATGAACTGTGCGGCGCAACTTATAAGAAAACGACAGCTCTTTAGCTCTTCAAACTGAATGCTGCTTTCTAGTTATCTGAATATTCAAGAAAACGACAGCAAGCTGACCGAGCATCAAACTTGGCACGCAAATGTGTCTTACTGCTAGAATCAATGTCAGAATCTTCCGCAGTGCCTTCTTCTTCTTGCGCCGACTCATCAGCTGTAGCTCTTCATCTTAAATGACAACGTCCTGATGACAGTAGTCACGTCTTCCAGTGTCGAAGACATCTTTTATGAATTGTGCGTCGTGACTTACCGGAACACGACAACTCTTCCGCTCCTCAAACCGATATGCTTTCTCATGATCTAAATATCGAATTGACCAAGCACAACAGCATAATTACCGTTAGCACTTGCTTCGCACGGATAAATGATGACTTGGCAAAGTTTAGTTGCGTTTCCTTATCTAGTAAGCACCTGTCACACCCCTCTCGCTGATATACTGACGCACTGTTTATGCTAGCACCGTGGCCCTTCTTGGCAATAGCGTCAAGAACGCCATAACCAATTTGACCAAATCGATGGTGCCAGAGGTATGGTATGGTGTTATGGCATCCTATCGATCTTGTCACACTAACTTCGTTCACGCTTACCGGTGTCATGCAAAGTTAAACAGTCTTTTGCCTTCGCGTTCTTTTTTATTTTCATTAAAACTATACAAACTCATACCTTATTATTTAATGATATCTAAAACCCCTAAAGACACCTTTTATTTTGTTTTTATAATTTTGTTTACATCTTTAAAATCATGTTTTAATTGGTTTCATTATTTCTTATATTCAAAGTTAAATTCATAATTCGTTTCGTTATCAAGCCGTTTATCGAAAAACTTTTGCCTTAAGGGCATCATTTTTCGTATTTTGATACTTATAAGGTTTAAACATCTTAAAAGTCCTAATTATACGTGCAAGCTGATGCAAAATATGATCTATGCTGTCAAAATGCAGAATTCGTTTCGTATCAATTCTTGTGTTTTCCGGGATTCCTAATGTAATGTTATGACAAAAACCCTACTTTTAAAATCGTTTTTTATTTTCAGTAAGAAATTTCAAACACATCCCTTATCGATTAATTATATCTAAAAACCTTCAAAACACCTTTCGTTTTGTTTCTTCTAGATTTTGTTTACATATTTGAAATCATTATTTTATTTGGTTTCACTAATACTTATACTCAAAGTTTAATTCATAATTCGTTTCGTTATCAAGCCGTTTATCCAACTTTTTTTACTTTATGGGCAATATTTTTCATATTGTGATAATAGAATTTTTACCTTACAAGGCTCAAATATCTTATACGTCCTAATTATACGTACAAAGTGATGCAAAATACGATCTATGCTATAAGAAGCAAAACTTTGTTTCGTATCAGTACTTGTGTTTTCCGGGAATTTTAATGTAATGTTATGACAAACCCTTAACTTTAAAATCGTTTTTATTTTCATCAAGACTTTTAAAACCCATATCTTATCGATTCTCTATATATAAAAAACCCTAAAAACACCTTTCGTTTTGTTTCTAATAGATTTTGTATACATCTTTAAAATCATTTTTAATTTTCATTTAAACATTTCAAACCTATACCTTATCGATTAATTATATATAGAAATTCTAAAGACACCTTTTGTTTTGTTTTTTATAGATTTTGTGTTTACATCTTTTAAATCATTCTTAGTTTTTATTAAACATTTCAAACCCATACTTGATCGATTTATTGTATCTAGAAACACTATAACCACATTTT
>NW_027152037.1:11273-34601 GCF_004359215.1 Bremia lactucae | reverse complement strand
TTTATAGATTTTGTGTTTACATCTTTTAAATCATTCTTAGTTTTTATTAAACATTTCAAACCCATACTTGATCGATTTATTGTATCTAGAAACACTATAACCACATTTTGTTTTGTTTTTTATAGATTTTGCTTACATCTTTTAGATTGTTTTTTTATTTGGTTTCATTAATACCTATATTCAAAGTTAAATTCATAATTCTTTTCGTTATCAAACCGTTTATCCAACTTCTTGACTTTATGTACAATATTTTTTCGTATTTGATAATAGAATCTTTACATATAAGGCTCAATATCTTATAAGTCTTAACCATATGGACAACTGATGCAAAATATGATATATGCTATAAAAAGCAAACTTCCGTTTTATATCAATTCTTGTGTTTTCCGGGATTCTTACTGTAATGTTATGACAAAACCCCATTCTTCAAATCTTTTTTTATTTTCATTTAAGCTTTTAAAATCGATACCATATCGATTGATCATATCTTAAAACCCTAAGAACACCATTTGTTCAGTTTGTTTTAAAGTTTGTTTACATCTTTAAAATTCTTTATATTGTTCCATTAATACCGATATTCAAAGTTGAGTTTTCAATTCTTTTCGTTTTCAAGCCGTTTATCGAGTTTTTTTTTGCCTTTGTAGGCAACTGTTTTTAGTGTTGATAATAGAATCGTTAAAAATAAGCCTTAAATATATCATAAGTCTTAATCATACGTACAAACTGATGCAAAATTATATGATCTATGCTATTAAAATTAAATATTCGTTTCGTATCAATTCTTGTGCTTTCCGGGATTCTTACTGTAATACAATGACAAAACACCATTTTTAATATATCTTTCTTGTTTTCATAGATCTTTCTAAACCCGTACCCTTTCGATTATTTGTGTTTGAAAACCTGCACAGCCTCCCCAAGAGCTGAGAAAAATGTCGTGCACATTTGAAGATGAGAAGCGCGAGAAGTCGTGACAGTGCTAACGAAGAAGCATAACAACATATAAGGCACGAAAATGGCGACGGTAAAGCCTGAAGAAACGTCCAAGGCTTTCGGCGGTGAGCGTGAACTCGCCAGTGCTCTTACTGTGAAAAATTGGGGGCACACGGCAGAAAGATGCTGGACCAAGCAGAAAAACGGAAACCGAGGGTTCTCGAAGCAGCGGAAAGGATCGTTGACGCGAAGCAAACAATGTCTAATGGCGGAATAGCAGCTTCAAGGACGACTACGATCGTGTAGCGCTTACTGTTTCGGTGGAATATGGGTGGTTGGCAGTGGAGCTACGCATCACACCTGCAACAATATTATAAATTCGCTACGCTGAATAAGCAAGATGAAAGTCTGTTGCCTGTGGCTTATGGCAGCAAAGCTGAAGTTAAGGGTATTGGAAATTTTGGCCAGCGAGTCACTTTGTTCGACGGTACCGAGCACATTACTGTGGCAAGTTTTAAGTCGTGTTTGATTGAGCAAGTATGCCTATTGCACGCAAAGGTCAAAGTAAGTGGTGGCAGCTGCTGACTTTGCAGACGGACTATGCTGGCTACGCACACCGCAATTTACAGCAAATATGGCAACAGCAATACACAATGAGACTCTCCACGTGCGAATGGGTCATGTTTCGACTACTGTGCTACGCGAGATGATCAGCATCAGCATGATAAAGGACGCAAAAGTGCCAGTCGAATCAGCTGGTCCAAGCCAATGCCGGGGATGTCAACTGGACAAGATGATTAACAAGCGTTTTCTAGCAATCGTAACAAGCGCCGCTACAAAAAGTTTGTATAGCTTCATTTCGACATCTTCGGCCCCATGAAGCAGGAATTTCTCGGGGCAGCAAGTTTCTGCTTCTTGTCGTGGATGAAGCAAAGTGAATGCATAAATAGCTTCTGCCTTAGTGTCAGGCGACAAAGTGAAGACTGCGCTTGAAGAGCTACATTCTTAAGGTGCACATGCAGCACAACAGGCGAGTTAAATTTGTTCGACACGACGGAGCTACCGAGTTCGCCTAGCATATTGATGACGATCAAGGTATTGAGCAACATACTACTGATCTAAAGGCCCATCAGGCCAACGGGGCAACAGAGCGCGCAGTGCGTACCATTGTCACGATCGTCGCAGTTTACTTCATCACGCCAAGTTGGAAAAAATATTTTATGGCGAAGCAGCAATGACTGCAGTTTACATCTTCTGTCGCCAAGATCGAAAGCAAGAGGCCGTGTGAAGTTTTGAACAAGTCCAAACCTAGCATGAAGCCCATGTGTGTATTTGGGTGCCAAGCATACATTTGACATGAGGAGGAAAACGACTTAAGTGAGACCTCAAGTCGCGTTCAGGTATCTTTATGGGCTATGAAGAAATTTTGAAGCATATTGTGTGTCTATATTGAGGCGGGAGAAAAGGTGAGAAGTCGTGATGTTGCATTCGACGAATCGTGTATATGTCTTTCAACAACAAGTTCGAGCGGTGAAAGCGACGAGTTAAGTTTAGACTTTGATTGTCTTGAAACTGATGATGAAGTTGCAGCAGTACCAGTGGACTACAATTAGGCTGGAAAGAGCACGAATCGCTCAAAAGGTAGCGATTTTACGTCCAACACAGGGCGTAATTACCCATGGTGAGTCGAGTGCTCCGGAAAAGCGTTCGAGCGACAGTTTAAGCGCCAAGCTACTTCGCAAGGCGGAATTTCGCAGACTTATCAAGAAAATATAATGATATGCATGAAAATGACAATGGTGACTTGACTCCTCCGGCATTTTGGCGATCTGGTACCAATGCGGTGGAAGCTAGTGATCTCTTGAAACCAACAACTTTACAAGATACAATCAGTGAAGCCGATCAAGTGCATTGGCGGAAGGCTACTCACTCCGAGTTAGAGTTTATGCGTCTTCGCGGGGTGCTTAAAACTACCATGCTATTGGCACGAAATTATTATTTAAGATTATGCGCTGTTCCGATGGATTTGTTGAGAAGTACAAGGCGCGACTAGTTGCCAAAGGATTTAAGCAGTACGTCTTTGACTACACGGAGACCTTTTCGTCCGTGGTCAAGTACGTCACACTGCGCATTATGATTTATTGCAAGAAACTGCAAATGGGCTTCCGACCTGCTTGACATTGTGACGGCATTCCTATATGACGTGATGAAAGAAAGAAGCTACTGCATGGTTCTACACAGCGTCGATCTTGATGAAGATTTCAATGCCTTGAGCTGGTGAAAGCAATTTACAGACTTAAACAAGCATCGCGTGAATGGAACGAGACATTCAACGAGTATGTAAGCTCTATCGACTTTTAAGTTTCGACTATCGACCCGCGCCTTTACGTGAAATTGTGGATGGTCAATGCGTCTTATTGCTCGCTTACGTGGATAATGAACTCGTGACAAGGAACTCAGTTACAGTCATAGCGCGCACCAAGATCGAACTTAAAGCAACGATTCGAGATAACGGCAGTGGCAAATGCGCATTCATTTGATGTATTGAGCTCGTCGACAAACGCTGGTGGCAGTGTGACGATATGCCAGTGTCGCTGCATTGCTGATCTTCTGAACTGTTTCGGCATGGATAATAACTGCAAGCTTGTGACAAGCCCTACGTATCTTAATTGTATATTGTGCCGAGTACGGCGTCGAGAAGCCACCGAAGCATTGATGCATCTAATAACAGCAACACGCTAGACATTGCATTCGCCGTCGAATATGTATCGCGCTCCATGGAGGATTCGCGAAGTGAACATTGAACTGCCGTTAAACGTATTTTTCGCTATTTACGAGGCACCAAGTCTTATGGCATCGGCTTCAAGTCCAGTGATCAAGTGGATTTTTGTAGGTAATTTAGTGCTGACTGGTCCGGTGGTCATTCTGATCGAAAAACGACTTCAAGTTGCGCGCTTCTGTTAATGGGTGGACCTACCAGCTGGAGTAGTAAGAAAGAGCTCAAGTGTGTCGCTATCGACAAGCAAGGCTGAGTACGTTGCATTGAGTCTGGTGGGGCAAGAAGGCAGGTGGATTTATCGCCTTCTGTGCGAGATATTGGGGCGTCAAATATGACAGCACCAATAGTAAAAAAAATATTACGTGTTGTGTACCAATCGACCATCTGTTTACTTCCGGAAAGAGGTGTATGTCATCAAATTAACTTGGTTCCTGGAACCAAATACCGTGTTACACGACAGTGGCCTTTACCAAAGGAACCGTGTGACGTCATTGACAATTCTTCCGTGCTAAGCACGGGGCTGGAAGGGCTTTACAAAAAGCCGGCTACTTTATCTTTTAGTTACGCAACGATTTCGCCCTCATACGAGGTTCTGCACAGACTTCTTTATGATATCTTTGTCCATATTCGTGCGAAGCAGGGTCGGCCGGATGTGGAAAACCAATTGACCATTTGTGAGCAGTGCTCGAGTCGCATGCATGCGACTCGAGAACTACTCACTGTAAATAAGCTGTATGCCGATACATGTTAGTGCATTTGGCGCGGAATGAACTCCTTTGTTGGTGCTTCATTGGAAAGCGAGGCCAAGAGCTGACCCCGCAGAGGCAAAAGCCATAGTTGAATGGCCAATCTCCTAAGACCCAACAGGATTTGCGAAAGTGGCTGAGCCTCGTCAACTACTTCCACATATATATCGAGAATTACGCTGATATGGCTAGGCCATTATCCAATTTCCTCAAATGGGATACGGGCTGGTGCTCGATTAGGACCGAGGATGTCGTTTAAAAAACAGTTAAGGATAGTCTTATCCATGCTCCGATTTTGATTTTGCCATCGGCAGCGCTCTGTTACAAACAGGTGACGATGGGAGAGATCGCATCATTGCATTTGAGTCTATACATCTTAAAACTGCGGAAAAGAGCTATCCAGTTCATTACAACGAGTTACTAGCAGTAAAGTATGCTCTTGTCAAGCTCAAAATTCATCTGCTTGTCTTTAGCCTTTTGTGATCTATACAGATCATACTCGCCTCATGCTCATAAAGAATGGCTCGATGACTACCATTCTTTGCCATATACAATTCTGAAGTGAAATATAAGCCTGGCAAGCAGAAATTTTTGGCTGATGCGTTTCACGCAGGCCGATTATGAGCTCTATCATGTTACGACTGTAACGTCGCCGATCACTGCATTAATCTGTTCGGCATTTGCCATGGATGAAGAGTGGGTAGCTTTGCTACGTGCTCGTGGTAGTATTGGGTCTAACAACTTGTACATTTAGTTGGCACGATTGCGTGCAGGTTTGCATTGCTATTCAATCGGTAATGGCCTCTTGTATTAATGCACGGATGCTCCGCGCATCGTAATATCTCATGATGAAGAATTGAAGTATCGAATCTTCTCTGAGGCGCATGATACTATATTCAGCGGTCATCTCGGTTGATAACAGACCTACGGCTCCGTGAGCTAGAAGTATTGGTGACCCAAACTTTACAAGATGAGTATGCGCCTATGTTGCACGTGCGAAACTTGGCAACGGGTGAAAGGCTCGGCTCATAGAAGTGCGCTACTGGCTAGTGTGCCCGTGCCCACAGTCCATCAGTATGGATTTTGTGTTTGGCATGCTGGAAGATTCGGATGGCAACACGGGCATTGTGGTCTATTTGACCAGCTGAGCAAACCCGTTCACTTAGAGGCTGTAACGTATACCAATGATGGTTAAGGTACACCAAAGCTGTTAAGTGACCTAGCTTCCACGCAAAACCCTCCTCGCAAGCTGTGTACACACCCAACGTTCTATGTTGGCTCGCTTAAGCCATATCGGGACCCTTCCCATGTGGACTCGAAGGCGCTCGCACCGAGACAGACGGCTGTGCCGCAGATTGCTGCATCCTGACCAGGACATACAGCTGGCTTTCAAAGCGTGATCGCCAGCATTTTAACGTCGAAAGATGGGTTTGGGCCGCGTCAAGGGGGCTCTCATTCCGAGCGAAGCTTTTACGAAGAAATTACACCTAGTGCTTTAAAGCATCAGATGCTTCCACATATATTTCGGTCCCCTCCTCCGTTGCTCGGTGGGCGAGTGAACCTTCAGTTTTATGTGAAGAAAACTCTAAAGCGATGTTTTTGCAAAGGTCAATATTAGCATCTGGTGAAGTACACCTCTTCGGAAAACTCTTGGGAGTTTGAGATACCTATTTGGCAAGATTTTTATTATGCCTTTGACGTTTCTGAGCGCCTCGCTCAAGGTCAACTTGTGACAAACGACGCTTCCCACCAATACAGGTAAGAATAAATGGATCATTAGCCTTAGTGCGGCTAAGATCCATGGTTGCACGGGCAACCGAAGCACTAGAGTGCTGGCTAGGCCTAGTCTTGTACTGTCGCCACTACACAGCATGTAACTGGCCTTGAGCTTGATAAACCAAAAACAAGATTTTCATTCCAAAGGAACATCGGCCACATTCGGAGAGTATTTTTTTAGAACATATGTTGCGGAGGCGACGGGCCTGGTGGACGCGTTTCTCAAACGATGCTTCGTTTTTGCTTTCCGACTCGTTTGGAAATAAATCGATCGGGGTTTCTCTCATTGAGGACACAGAGGCCCCATCTGCTTAATCACGCAGACGCGTCAAATATTGACGTGGCGTCATGACCAATGACGAAAGATAACGCTCATGAAAAGCGTCGCGAGCAGCGAGCTCTTCCGGCGTTGTCGTCTTGGACCCAGAGGTCCAGATGGACAAGCTGCGACCCGAAACCTCTTGGAGGCGCTCTTTTACACAACGTAGGGTGAATAACGGATTTGGAGTCCGACGAGGTTCGTCCACGTGTAGGAGCGGCGCTCCTTATCCTCATATTTAGATGGAGTTTGACTATCTAGATTACAATCTTATCATCTTCAAGGAAGGATAAAAAGAGTCGGTGACTAATGTTTAGTTGTCATCAACAATTTCTTTTATTCAAAAGGTAATATGATTAAAAATCCCATTTACTATGGGTAATACACGTGGCAGCCCCCAGATAAAGATCTGGTGGCCGAAATTTATTTTAAATTAGTTAATGTAAGATTTTATACTTTAACCAATTCAATAAAGTTCAGGTTCCATTTTGATCGTAAAAGCGCGTCGTGCCTTCTTAAGTCTCGCGCTGTGAGTAATGAGAGAAAAAAATGTTCCAAAGGTATATACTATTGGGCACTAGTTACCACTTGGTTCTACAAACCCCTATATCCCTTGAAGTAAACTTAGCTTAGCTCCACGGGGTTGTTCAGCATTTAACTAAATGACTATTTGAGTCTAAAGTCTTCCTTTGACTTAAAGATCGAGGTAGCTCCGCTACAGAATACCTTTTGCTTTCGCGAAACAACCATCCCGCTCAAACGTCACATACCTTTTGCTTCCGCAAAACAACCACCGCGCTCAAACGTCACAAACCTTTTCCTTACGCGAAACAACCATCGCGCTCAAACGTCACATACCTTTTGCTTCCGCAAAACAACCATCGCGCTCAAACGTCACATACCTTTTGCTTCCGCGAAACAACCATCGCGCTCAAACGTCACATCCATTTTGCTTCCGCGAAACAACCATCGTGCTCAACGTCACTGGCCCAACATCCCTTTCTTGGTCCCACGGGGAGTCTTTGTCGACTTTACTGTATCGCCCATTTTCACCTTTAAACCACACTGTCATTAGTGAGATGCAGATTTAACGGAGAGATATATCGCCTTGTAGTTCTTAATGCGCTCTTTTGGGGACGTCATGTGTTGCGCTGCTACCTATTCAACCAACCACACACGGTTCGCGTTGGTAGCACTTGTATCACCACCAATCAAAAACAGAATTATCATAGTCATCTTCAACTTGCGCGATGTTCGCTGTTTGCGGCCTCTGCCGCTCTGCAATCTCACGGAGTCAGACTGGACACTTCGCTTTCCAATGTCCATACTCACCATAAGAATAAGACGCACTACTGGTCTCTACATGCGCTTGTCTTACTTCCTTGCGCTTTCCCTTGTCGCTCGACATGAACGCTTGACTTTGACCGTCGCGGCTTTATCGACGCCATCACTTGTTCCTTGTGCTTCATGTCCTCGTACGACAGTCGAGACGTCACCATCTCTCATGACAGCGAGTCTGCTCTTGGCTTTAGTGCCGTGATCAGAAACGCAATAACCATGTCGTCTTCACTGACCAGAGCTCCCACTGCATCCAGCTGCTCCGCCAGGGTCTTTGACTTGTGAATGTGCTGCAACACATCCTCACCTTCCCCATCTTGGCCGTAAAAAAACGTTGACGAAGAACTTATTCGCCAAGATCTTCTTCTCGAAGTGTCCCTCCAGCCGCAACCATGCATCGTGCTATCTACCTGTCGAGCGGACCAACGGTAGCTGCAATCATCCAACACAAGACTGATGATCGCCAGCGCCTTCCCGGACTCACGCTTGTAAGTCGCCCGGTACAGCGCACTGGTCTATGTGCTCGAGCTTTACCTGCCCGCTTATCACTTCCCTCGTGTCCCTCTCTTCCAGTACCATTTGCATCTTGAACTTTTACGTATGGGAGTTCGTGCCATCAAACGTGTTGATGCAAGAAGAGGCGATAGAAGCGGAGTCCATGGCGTGGGCAAAGACAGTGTCGAAAGCAATGAAGGCGGGCCTTGGGTCTTCACCGATTGGAACGGTCAAGTGTGCGGTGTTTGGCAAAATGCAAAAATACGAAATGAAGCAAGAATCGCTCAAGAGGTATTGGTGGCTTTTGGGTAACTTGGCAGCTTTAAAGACCCCGCGAAGACGCATTAACTCTAACTCGGAGTTAATAGCCATGCTATTGTCGCGGAATGAGTATATAAGAACAAACGCCGTTCCGACGGATCTGTTGGAAAGTGCAAGGCGCGGCTCGTCTCGTCGCCAAAGGATTTAAGCAGTACGGCATTGACCTTTCGCCCGTGGTCAAGTTACGTCACACTGCGCACGATGGTTGCTATTGTAAAATACTGCAAATGGACTTTCGACCAGCTTGACATTATGACGGCGTTCCTATGTGGCGTGATGAAAGAAAAGGTGTACTGCACGATTTCAGGAGACGTCGAACTTAATGGAGATTTCGATTGCCCTGAGTTGGTAAAAGCAATTTACGGACTTAAACAAGCATTTCCTGTATGGAACGACGCATTCGACGAGTATGTACGCTCTATCGACTTTCAAGTTTCGGCTTACGACCCGTGCCTTTTCATCAAATATGTGGATGGCCAATGTGTCTTATTGCTCATTTACGTGGATGTTGTACTCGTGACGGGGGGCTCAGTTTTACTCATAGCGCACACCAAGATCGAATTAAAGAAACGATTCGAGATAATTGCAGTGGCAAGTGCGCATTCATTTTATGTATTGAGCTCATTGACAACGCTGATAACAGTGTGGCGATGTGCTAGCAACGCTACATTTGATGATAGTCTGAAACGTTTCGGAATAGAGAACTGCAAAGCTGTGACAAGCAGTACAGATCCAGCTTTGCAGCTTGTAACGAGTACGACGTCGGCGAAGGCTAGACTTTGATTGTCTTATGAAGTTGCAGGACCAGTGGACTACAGACAGGCTGGAAAGTGTCTTTCCCGCGTGGTAAATCGTCACGATGAAAATACGATTTTCAGCCTGTCTGTAGTCCACTGGTCCTGCAACTTCATAGGACAATCAGTCGAAACTAATTCGTCGCTGTCACCACTCGAATTTGTTGTTCAAAGACCTATGCTTGATTCATTGAGTTTAACATCACGACTTATCACCACTTGTCCCGCCTCAATATCGAACACACGATATGCCTTCGAAACTGCTTCATCGCTTATGAAGATCTCCGGACGCGAACTAAGGTCTCACTTAAGTCGTTTCCTCAAAATGTATGCTTGGCACCAAAATACACGCATGTGTTTCACGTTAGAGTTCGGACTTGTTCACAACTTCATTAGGCGCTTTGCTTTCCATCTTTGGCGACGGAAGTCGATTTTGACGTAAGTGTATTGTACTGAGTCTGCACTTTAAGAATGTAGCTCTTTAAGCAGTCTTCACTTTGTGACTGGCACTTAAGCAGAAACCCTTCGTGCACCCACTTGCTTCATCCACGACAAGAAGCAGATACTAGTTGCTCCCAAGATATTTTTGATTTTATGAGGCCGCAGATGTCAAATGAAGCTATATAAACGTCTTGTAACGGCGTTTGTCACAATCGCTAGAAAACACTTTTTGAACCGTCTTGTCCAGTTGACATCCCCGGCATACGCTTTAACCAGCTGATTCGACTGGCACTTTTGCGACCTTTATCATGCTGATGCTGATCATCTCGCGTAGCACAGTAGTTGAAACATGACCCATTCGCACGTGAAGAGTCTCATTGTGTGTTGCTGTTGCCATATTTGCTGTAAAAAAAAGTTCTTCTTGACGATGGTGTCTCGAACACCATGTCTAATGTGTCCAAGTCGAAGGTGCCAGAGGTACGAAGTGGTGTCTTCATAGCTCCCCAAAGAGTTTGTCATATTGGCTTCGTCCGTGCTGACAGGCGTCATGCACAGCTTCAACAGCCCTTTACCGTCACGGAATTCAGACTCCCACTGCAATCCTTTTGCTTTGGCAAAGCATCTGTCGCTTTCAAAAGTGACCGGATCCCCGTCCTTCGTGTAGTGGCAGGCACTGCTGGATTTAATCAGTACTTGGCGTCCCTTACACCGACCGTTGTCTATTGTCATAGACGCTTGTCCTTGCCCTTGGGCGGCTCCATCGACGCCGCCACCTTGTTCCTTGTGTTTCAAACTTCATGTAGTAGCCAAGATGTCACAAGCTTCCACGACAGCGAGTCGGTTCTTGACTCCAAAGCTGTGATGAGAAACGCGTACGACTCGCTTAGACTTGCGAGAAGCATGATGACCAGATCGTCCTCGCTGACCAGAGCCCAACCGCGTCGAGCTGCTCCGCCAGCGTCTTGATCTTGTTAATAGCTGTATAAGTCGTCGCTTTCGTTCATCATCGTCGTGAGAAAGCATCGACGTAGAAAGATCTTGTTGGTCAAAAATTTCTTCTCGAAATGCCCTTAAAGACACGACTATGTAGCATGCGCGCCGTTTGCCGACCGACCAAAGGCAGCTGCGAATACTCCATCGCAACACAGATTATCGCCACGGCGTTGCGCGACTTACGTTTGTAGGCTGCCTGGTCCAGCGGGCTCGACAGGTGCTCAGGCTTCACTCCCCGCTCACCACATCCCATAGGTGTCGCTCCTCCAGCATCATTTACATCTAAGTTTCTATTGTTGGAAGTTCGCTCCGTCGAACTTGTTGATGCAGGCGGTCGTGGTCACGGCAGTATCCATGGCAAAGGCGAATGCAGGGCCAAAGGTGGCAGAATCTGCGGTCTTATGCTCATAACCTAATGAAAAAATCAAGTGAGGACTAGTTGGCAAAATGCATTCAGGTTCTTAGTTCGCAAACCTATTGCTACCTCTAAGCCAATCATTACTTCTATCCAATCATAGCTCACAGAACCTTCTAAATTCTACTGACGTCAACCCTACTATGACGTCATTACCGGTATATACTGATACCTACCGGTACTATCCTGATATGGTCGAGCCGATTTCTCGCCAACAACAATTGCCTGTACTTTCTTTAAGTCCCTCCTGTATCGGCTGCAGTACGCAACTTCAGTTGCCACGTGTGCGCAACTTAGCCGCTTGAGGAACTTATCGGCAACACCTTCGATCCCAAGCTTGGTGCGTTGAGAAATGAACGTGTAGCGTCCAGTGGCTTTGTCATTATATCAGCCAGCATGTCTTGAGTCGGGCAATTATCGAATTTCACTTGACCGTCTTCAACTTTTTCTTGCACAAAATGGCAACAAATGTCGATATGTTTTGTGCGCTTGTGATAATCCGGATTCTTGGCCAACGCGATCTAGCCTTGGTTGTCCTCGAATATCTTGACAGACTCATTCATAGTCATCTCATCAAGCGCATGCAGAAAAACTTCGAGCCAAACTGCTTCTTGCGTGGCCTCATATAACGCCATGTAATGAGCTTCCGTCGAAGAGAGCGCCATAGTCCGTTGCTTCTTGTTTCGCCCGCGGATGCATCTGTTGTTCATCGTAAAAACGCAACCACTTGTACTTCGGCGAGATTAAAGGTCTCCAGCTCAGTGTGCATCTGATAAAAGAAGCAGACTTGCTGTTCAGCTTCGCGAATAATGAAATTCGTGGGCGTCGCCATGAGGTAACATAGTACGCGCTTAAGGCTTGCCGGTGTGTCAGCAAATGCTCAAAACTCCCACAGCTGCAGCTGGATCCGGACGCATTGCAACCATAAGGTCCATAATACCACTGAAACAACATCGGTACGGCACGATCTTCATCGTACCTTCATACCCTTACACATGTTCCTCGACAACTTAAATTATGTATCTTGGTTGACTAGGGAGCAGCGCAACACATGACGTCCTCGTAAGGTACAGGCTATCGCTTCGGTAGATGTACATCTCGCTGATGACGGTGTGGTTTGAGCGGTGGCAACGGGCGATACAGTGATGACGACGAAGACTCCCCGTGAGACCAAGAATGTATGCTCACCGGTTTCTGGCATATTCCCAAGCTTTTGTGCAATTTGCTCTCGGTTGGCCGCTTCACGAAGGATGTTGGGCCAGTGACGTTTAAGCGCAATGGTTGTTTCGCAAAAGCAATTTGTATTCTCTTGAAGGTTCAAGGACGTGAATGCAAAGGAGTGTATAAACTTTGCATGGCGCCGGTAATAATGGAGGAAGCCAATGTGACAAGATCGATGGGATGCCATGGGAACACCACATCGTGCTTTTGGCACCATCGACTTGGTCACATTGGTCGTGGTGGTCTTGGCGTTAACATTGCGTAAGGGAAGCAGTGGGAGGTGTGTCACAGGTGCTTACTAGTTTAGCAAACGCGACTGAATTAGGCCAAGTCATCACCTAACCGTGCGAAGTAAATACTGGACGTCATTTGCTGGTCCCCTGTCTCGATCTGCATAACGCACAGCTAATTGCGAAATCGCTGGCGTCACAGATTACATGAAATGAATGCAGACACCGACGTTCAGTGGAAAGCGCTACTTCATCATGTTTATCGGCTACAAGTCTTAGTTTTGCAAGGTGAATTTGTTGCGTAATAAGTCGGAAGCAGCTGTCAAGTTTGCTGACTTTGTGGTACTTGATGAGACGTAAACGGGCAAGCGGGTAAAGTCGCTTTGCTGTGGTAACAATGGCGAATAAACTTCGCGTGACATGGCAAGTTTTGCAATGATCGAGAATCGTGCAAGCTTTCACGCCACATTACAATCCTCAACTAAATTGAGTCGCCGAGCGGGTGAGCCGATCACGGAATATGCTGATTTGTTCAAGGAATTGCTGGGGCGGGGAAGCTGTCATGACGGTCACGTTCCTCCGCAATCGGTGTCCAATAAGGGCTGACAGTCACAACAAATCGCCATACCAAGTATGGACAGGATAGAAGCCATAACAGGTTGATTGGTTTTCTCTTGCATGTCTTATGGTGCCAAAAGATAATCGTGCCAAATTTGATGCTCGGTAAGTTTGTTGCCGCTTTCTAGGATATTCAAATCAAGAGAAGTCATATCGGTTTGAAGGGCTGGAGAGTTGTCGCATTCTGGTAAGTCGCGACGAACATTTCATGGAAGATATCTTCGACACTGCAAGACGCGGCTACTGTCAGCAGGTTGTCTCTGAAGCGAAAGAGGTGGCTGGTGATGATTAGCCGCAAGAAGCAGAAGACACGGAAGCTTTAAAATGGATTCTAGCAGTAAGAGACATTTGCCGACGTAGTCGTTAAAGCAGACTACAGACACTCCAAGTGCCAAGCAGTCCACGTCTTACAAGAGACGTCAAGATCTGGATGAGATGTCGGCAGCAGCTAAGGTACTACAATTCACGAAGCCGCTAGCGTCATACATTCAGTAGGAGATATGCCGACTTTGTCAAAGTCGGCTACGGTATACAGTGACGCGGTGAAGTGGAAGAATTCGTGTGACTCGAAGTGTGATTCGCTCCGCAAAGCGATACATGGAATATCGTATCGTTGCCGAAGGGACACAAGACGATCGATTGCAGATGGGATTTTCGTGTCAAGGAGACTCAAGATGGTGAGGTTGAGGAGTCAAGGCACGCCTCGTGGCTAAGGGTTCTCAGATAAGTACGGAGTCGACTTCGAAGAAACCTATGTGCCAGTCGCCAAGTTCGCGTCGATTTGGATCGTGCTGAGTCTGGCGGCAATGTATATGCTCAAATTGCATCAGATGGATGTCAAGACAGCGCTTCTGAAGGTGAACTCGATAGGGATATCTACATGGCGCAGATGTCGACGCTGATCGTCCAGATTATGAGTGCAAGCTCAAGAGGTCGCTGTATGGGATGAAGCAGTCTACCCGCATGTGAAATTAGACCATCGACGACTTCATGAACATGATCGTATTCGTCAAGTGTGAGTCGGATCACTGCGTTTATGTCAAGTGGGACGACGATGACATGGTCTTTGTTGTTTTATGGATTTATAATCTTATCATTGCAAGCAGCAACGACGAGTTTCTCACGTCAATTAGTATGCGTTTAGTGACCGATTCGAGATGGCCGACCTCATAGAACTGAGTTATTTTGTTGGTGTGGAGATCAAGAGCGATCATGCGGCTGGCCGTATGACGATGCGGCAAACCAAGTTTCTTAAGTCCGTCTTGACCAAGTTTGGTATACATGACAGCAAGCCCGTGAAGAAACCTCAAGATCATGTACTCAAGCTGACCAAGAACATGTGTGAAGGCAGATGCAAGCATGAGGACACGATGAAGATTGTGTCCTACCGAAGTGCTATTCGAGGAGCATGTACTTCATGGAGGCGACACGTCCAGACCTTGCTGTGGCGGTGGGAGCTTTGAGGCATTTTTAGCGGAGCCTTATCCAAAATACTGGCAAGCCGTCAAGCGTGTGCTGTGCTATCTTCAAGCAGCACTGATGCATGGACTCAATTTCTCCATTAATGGCATCACTACCCTGCAAAGAAACTCGGATACAGATTAGGCTGGTGATGTAGAGACGCGATATAGCACAAGAGGATACGCCTTTGTTTTTAGGTTAAAACACATATTTAATTGCTTTATATGTTTATCTCATCGACGAAGCAGAGATCATGGCACCGACGAAAGCAGTCCAAGAAGCGGTTTGGCTCAAGGCATTCCTATTCAAGCTTAATAAGATGAAGAGCGAGAAGCTGTGAATTTTGCCGATCAGCTTCTCGGGCGGCTGAAATGGGCAGAAGTGGCGATTCAAGGAGCGCACAGCAAGCCGATACAGGAGGAATCTTAATGTATTGCTAACAGGAATTACCCGCTGAAAGGGTGGGAGTTTGCAGCTGAGCTTTGGTGAAATTTGATTATGCGTGCAACAGAGCAACTGACAGTTCTGAGCGGTTGTGTATAGTCGTAACTTCGTCTGACCATACGTTGAAAGTAGTGGCAGAGAAAGTAGTCAATAAACAGTAAGGTACGTAGTGAGGATAGAGGAAAGTACAATTAGCTATTTTGCAACAAATTATGAGCCAATGGCTGAAAAATAACAACACGAAGGCCGCACCGGAATCGGCAGGTAACGCAAACGCCTCGCCAGGACGTGCTGCCCCTCCATCGCATGCGGCAACGTCACTGCGAGCTACAGATGTTGTTGGAGACCCGCCAGCACATGAGAGGAGCTCGGCGACCGAAGAAAAGAATCTCGCGACCCTCTCCACCCTCTCGGATCACATAGGGAACGTGAAAACTTCCCAGATGCAGACGCATGCGCGGAGCAATAGAGAGTGGACTCTTGGCATCAGCGCTTGATGCGAACATTGTCGCAAAGAAGATGACGATCGACGCGCTTAGGAACTCCGTGAAGCGCAATTTAGCAGCTCGTCAAGCACCATCGCGGTAGCTGTTCTCATCTCTGATGACACGATCACTAATGTCATTCGGCAAACAGGCACAGGCCAACGCTGTGAATGACGCTGCGCCTCGTCATGCGGAAGCTCCAACACCAGTAGCGCCAATTCCTCTAGAAGACCTGTACTTCGCGACACCTACGGCAGCTTAGCGGAAGCTTCAATTCGCAAGTTCGACGGCACCGAACTGTATCGCGGTTTGGGATCTGGTTTTACGACTGGGGAAAGACAATCCCGAGACAGGTCAACTTGGCTGAGGCATCCTGTGGTTTTCGCTGGAGCGTATATGTTAGCGACCATAAGCAAGTTGACGTTTGGTGAAACAAGCAAGCAACACTCGACTATGATGTGGGGCGCCTATCGGAGACGTCAAGACGACAATTACGGCTAGACAAGCGATGAAACTCTTTGCGCAAAAAAGAAGGACGCAAAGAGATAATGGGCTGAGCATTTTTTGTACCTGGTTGCGGTCAGCGATGCAAGAGGCAATGAAGACATGCTGATTCTGGACAATATTGTGCACAATTTATCGCCTGAACTCATAAATGTCATGCTAGCAAAAGACGATCCGACACGTACCGATTACTTACAACATGCCGAAGAGCTAACCCACTTCGACATCATTCGAGCTTGGGAGCGAATCAATTTGGCGTGAAATTGTCGCCAAGCACGTGGAGACTTTGCGATATGCGGAAATGCTTTGGTTGCGGAAAGAAGGCGACATACCAAGCAAATTATTGTGGGGGGGCGAAAGGCACCGTCGGAAAGGGGAAAGGCGGAGGTCAGCAGAAGGTCAGCAACGACGATATTGCTCTCGCGATTGGTGAAATCAAATCACGCAAGCGCGGGACGTGCCGCGGGAAAGGACGCAAGTCGCCAGCTGAGTTTGTGCAACGCGATTGGCGACGTCGACAACAATGATTCGAACGACAGGGTTCTGGATGGTGGATCGAGTCGTCACTTGATAAACGACGCCTCAATGATGCAAGACATGGAAAATGCGGCCACGAAGCTTCCATGGCAGACGAGAAGTCACTCAAGATGACGAAATGTGAAAACGCTCCTTTGCTTGATATCGCGAACGGAAAAGAACGGACTATTACACTGACAGATGTATATCTCGCGCCGCAGCTTGCGCGCAACATTATTGCGTATGGAAAGCTCGAACAGAAAGGCTTCGGTCTGGCTTACGACGATTCGAGTCGTGCACTTGCTCGACGCGGCGCAACCGCGCTCGACGTAAGTTTGCACACGAACGTATTGCATGTGCAGACACCTATGACGGAAGTTCGTCAAAAAAAGACATCGATGTAATCATGTATGTGCTCTCAAGGTGGGATCGAGCACACTAGACAGAAATGTTGCTGATGCAATTTCGTGCTAGCGTGGGACACCTATCGCTTGATACGATCGAGCGCATGGCAAAGACACCAGGATCGACAATAGAAATTACTGACCATGAAAGGACGGTGTGCAGTTCGTGCAAAGAAGGAACGCAGACGAAGAACAAGCAGTCGCATATCGAGAGTGGAATGCATGCTCCGATCGATCGGAATGGCGGAGTAATTTGCTCGGATCAAAGGTCCACTGACACCAAGAGGTCGGCTCGGTAATCGTTACCTTGTCAACTTCGTGGACCACAAGTCAGACTATTGTCCGCGTTTTTTTGGCACAACAAAGGACAAGCCAGCAAAGACGTTTGAGTACTTTCTCAATTTTTTCAACAAGAGGTTCAACTGCAACATTTACGTTTTATGAAACCGACGGCGGTGGCGGATACAACAACGTTGACCTATTCTGCCAACTCATTGGGTTCGCGCGTCAATTCAGTGAATCACGGAATCAAGCGTCGAATGGCAAGCGATCCTTGACATGGCGCGCCGTGTACTCTTCGCTAGTCGACTTCAGCTGAAGTTCTGAGGAGAACGCACGAGGAGAACGCAGCGTTCATTTTGAACAGGCATCCGACTCGAGCGAAGAGGGACGCGCATCTCCAATCCAGATTCTAATAGATCATGCACTTGATCTTCGGGACATAGTCCTGTCTGGTAGCATCTGCTCTTTGTACAGATACCCGCAAAGACTCGCTGAAGCAGCGATCTTAGGTCGGTGTTATCATCGGTGTTAGCGACGGAACGAAGAGGTATCCTGTGTTCTTGCAGAAAGATAACCAGGTCATCAAAATACAGCATGTTACGGATATTAAAACATGACTGAAGATCAGAACAACCAACTGTTACAGCGCGGATTGGCGTTTTGAAGACCAAGCGGTGGACTCAGTGATGTCAAGGCAAGCGGTGTCAAAAGACAATGGTTGAAAGCAAGAGCAAACCGAACAAAAACATGGGAAAGAGGTGCACATTGCACGCGCCCAAAGTCAAGAGGCGCAGCAGAAGCCGTCGATCAGGAGGTGTCGATTGAAGTTACAAGTGTTGTGAGCCACGAGTTACGCTGATGCGACGCGCAACTCAAAGTGTGAAACTTGGAAGGATACAATGGGTTTCTTTAAGCTTCCAGCGAATACCTTTTTGTTTTGCAAAATATTTATCACGCTCGCCATGGCCCCACAACCTTATGAGACGCCAACTCACGGTCTTCTGTTTTCGCGAAGCTGTACGACAAGTCTGCTTGGCAGACTGAGCTAAAGTTTTTTTACCTCACCAAATTACAAGTAATTACGTTCTAAGGCTGAACAATGGATGCATCTGCCGGCGAAACAAGAAGCAACAGACTGTGATGCTTTCTTAGAATTTTGGTTTTAATAGCATCGCACACAGTAATAGTTGTCTTAAATTAGCAATAAAGTTGATGTTATCGCTATAATTTGTCATTTGCCAAAATCTTTCACTTCACCTCGCTTCGCCTCACTTTGCTCTCATTACGCATAATGGCGATGTTCTACAATGTTATTGTTAAGAGCAGTGATTGGCTAAGAGTAATGGTTGGCTAAGATGCCAATAAATAAGTGTATTTGCTCTGGTCTGTCCTTTGCGAAATTCCTTCGCTTCGCATCGCTTCGATCTCCTTATCGGTAATGACGTCAAAAGGACGACGTCATATTTTCTAAAAGGTTAGTTCTAGGAGCTGTGATTGGTTAAGAATAATGATTGGCGCAGAGGTAGCAAAAGGTTACGTGTATTTATTCCCGCTCGTCCTTTGCCAAGACCCTTCGCTTCGGTCTCCTTCATTCCGCTTCGAGTGTCAACAGAGGCGTCCATGGTGGCAAAGGCAGTGTCTGGTGCGAAGAAGATAGAGTGGCGGGGGCTTGGTCTCATAACCTGGTGTTCAAAGTCGCTTAAGCGCTAGTTGGCAAAATGCAAAGTAAACATTAAAAATCCTCAGTCCGCAAACCTATTGCTATCTTACGCCAGCCATTAATCTTAGTCAATCACTGCTCCTAAAACCAACTTCTAGAATATTAGATGTCATCCCTATGACGTCACTACCGACAATTACCTGTACTTGCGCGTTGATCGCTCGTTCTAAATCTTTCCTGTTTCGGCTTGTCGTACGCTCCTTGCGTTACCACTGTCATCTCACCAGGCTCACGCAGAACAAAATTGAGCCATACTGCTTCTTCAGTGGCCTCCAATAGCGACATGTATTCACCTTCCGTCGAAGAGAGCAACACAGTCCGTTGCTTCTTGCTTCGCCAGCAGATACATCCGCTGTTCATCATAAGAACGTAATCACTTGCACTTCAGCGCTCAGTCTGCATCTGAATAAACAAGCAGACTTGCCGCACAGCTTCGCGAAAACTGAAGTCCGTGAGCCGGCGTCGCATTAAGGTAACGTAGTACGCGCTCGAGAGCTTGCCAAGTGCCAGCAAATTGACTCAAAACATCTACAGCTGCATCAGGATCCGGACGCGTTGCAACCATTAGGTATACATTACCACCGAAACAACTTCGGTACGGCACGTTCTTTATCGTATCTCCATCCTTACAACCACCCTCGCACATGCCCCTCGACAACTTAAATGTTGCATCATGGTTGACGGAAGCAGCGCAACACATACCGTGCTCCGAAGAGTACATGTATGATTACATGTATATGTGCATCTCGCTGATGACGGTGTGATTCAAGCGGTGGCAATGGGCGATATAGTGATGTCGACGAAGACCCCCCACCTTGCGACCAAGAAGGGTATACTCACCGGTGTGTGACATCGCCAATACCCTCTTCTTACCGGTAATGACGTCAGATGTTCTAGAAGGTTTGTTTTGAGCGCAGTGATTGGCTAAGATTAATGGTTGGCTTAGAGGTAGCAATCGATTATGTGTCTTCGCTCCGGCTTGTCCTTTGAGAAGCCCCTTCTCTTCGCCTCGCTGCGGTCTCCTTACAGGTAATGACATCAGACGTTCTAGAAGGCTGGTTCTAGGAGCAGTTATTAGCCAAAAGTAATGGTTGACTTAGATGTAGTAATGTAATAGGCATACGTGTTTTCCATCCGACTCGTCATTTCTCAATTAACTTCGTTTCGCTTCTCCTTGGTTCGGCTTCAAGTCTCAATAGAGGCGTCCATGGGGCGGCGAGGCAGAGTTGACGGGGCTTGAGCTCCTAACCTGATGTTTAGGGTCGCTTGAACACAAGTTGGCAAAATGCAAAATAAATCATTAAAGGCCCTTAGTTCGCAAAATTTATAACTACTTTTACGCCAACCATTACTTTTCGCCAATCACTGCTCTCGAACCTTCTAAAACATCTGACGTCATCCCCTGTTACGTCATCGCTGGTAACATTGCGAATAGCTTATTGAACGGATGGGGGCGAAATTAATTATATTGCTCTACTTTCCTCTGTGCTCACTACGTAATGTTACTGTTTATCAGTCCCACAACCTTCAACGTATGGCCAGACGAAGTTAAGACTATGACAACAGCTCATAAATGTCAGCCGCTTCCTTGCACGCATATTCAGCTTTCTCCAAAGCTTGGCTGCAAACTCTTCCCATTTCAACACTTCTCCTCGGATGCCAGCTTCTTGACCACACACACAGTAGCATCATCACGATCTATCCTCATAGCACCCTCCTCTATCTTTTACATCAACAAATCCTTGCTCGACTATGCCATGCACATAAGTTCGCATAACTTTGCAAGCTTGACGAATCTAACGCTTTTGTTAGCAAGTCTGCCTACATCTCCTCCGAGCGCACGTATCCCGCAAGTACGACTCTCTTCTAATATAGTCGCACACAAACTTTGGGCGCATGTCAATATGCTAAGCTTTGATCGAGCAAGCTTCGCCTTCAAGTTGCTTGATAGCCGCCGAATTGTCGACATGCATCAGCATGGGTGGAACCGGCAGCATGTGTATCTCGCAAAGCATCCGCGCATCCCAGCAAAGCTCGTAAGCCTCAGATGCAGCACGTACTCTGCTTCCATTGTAGACAGGGAAACAACGCCCTGTTTCTTCCCGCTCCAGCTCACCGACATGTCATTTAGTAGTATGACACAACCAGTCAGCGAATTTCGATCATTTTTGTCTTCCGCAAAATCTACGTCGCTCTATGACTCCAGCATGGGGGTTCCCTGCGACCCGATCCTCGGAGTCATCCGCAACTTTAATCCTTGTATTCTTTAAGATAACGCGCAACGCGCGCCAGCTTCCAGTCGTGGACGCGTGGCTGGTGGGCTGAACGCGTCGCTTTGTGCACCGGAAACGCCACATCAGGCCGTGTGCATCGCGCCACCCGCAGCAAACTCCCAACAATTGATGAAAATCCTTGATGGATGGCAGTCCTGCCGCGCTTGTCATGCCTTCAAGCTTGCTATCCTCGTCCTTCTGTAGCAGTGCGCGCCTATCGGTGCTAGCGTAAAAGTTGCATCCGCCAGCCTGTTCTCTAGCAAGAGCTCCCGAATCGTCTCATCCTGAAACACCCGCTTTAAATGCCTAAGGTGCACCTTCGTAGCGCTGAACTAGGACATACACCCCGTCGCTGTCAAGGCTTACGCGCATGCCCAAAAATTTCGACACACGTCCAAAATCCTTGAATTGACAGAGGTTTGAGGCTGACGAAGAATCAATCAGCTGCTTCTGCGCTGGTGCCGGTCGCCAGAAGATCGTCGACAAATACGCCAACCACGACGACTTTATCGCCGTCTTTCTTGTGGTACAGCATGAATTCTAGTAGTAGGGGAAATTTGCGTGCCAAGTATGATGCCCGCCGAGTTCGCTGCCGCTTCTTAGACATTCAGGGCATGAGAAAGCACATCATTTTGAAGAGCTAGATAGTTGTCGTATTCTGTTAAGTTGCGACGCACAGTTCATGGAAGACGTTTTCGACACTGGAACAAGTGACTACTGCCAAAAACGTTGTATTGAAGATGAAGAGGAGACTGGTGATGAGTCGCCGCAAGAAGAAGAAGAAACAGCGAAAGCTTTAAGAATGGATTCTAGCAGGAAGAGAAATTAGCCAAGCGCCAAGCATTCCACGTCTTACAAGAGACGTCAAGATCTTGATGAGATGTCAGCAGCAGCTAAGGTACTACAATTCATGAATCGGCTAACGTCATGGATTCAGTAGGAGGTATGCCGACTTTGTCCAAGTCGGCTCCGGTATACAGTGACGCGGTGAAGTGAAAAAAAATTGTGACTCGAAGTGTGATTCGCTCCGCAAAGCGATACGTATCGTTGCCGAAGAAACACAGACGATCGGTTGCAGATGGGTTTTTCGTGTCAAGGAGACACAAGATGGCCAAGTTGAGGGGTCAATGCACGCTTGGTGGCTAAGGAATTATTACAGAAGTAAGAGGTCGACAACGAAAAAATCTATGCGCCAGTTGCCAAGTTCGCGTCGATTTGGATCGTGCTGAGTCTGGCGGCAATGTATATGACCAGGTTACATCAGATGGATGTCAAGACAGCGTTTTTTTAAGATGGACTGGATAGGGGTATCTACATGGCACGGCCGGATAGGTATGTCGACGCTGATCGTCCAGATTACGAGTTCAAGCTCAAGAGGTCGCTGTATGGGATGAAGCAGTCTACCGCGCGTGGAACCAGACTATCGACGACTTCATGATCAAGATAATCTCGTCAAGTGTGAATCGGATCACTGCGTGCATATCAAGTGGGACTATGACGACATGGTCTTTGTTGCTTTATGGATTAATAATCATATCATGCATGCAAGGACCGATTCGAGATGACTGGTCGCGATGAGCTGAAGTATTCAGTTGGTGCGGAAATTAAGAGCGATCATGCGGCTGGCCGTATAACGATGCGGCAAACCAAATTTCTTAAGTACTTCTTGAACAAGTTTAGTATACATGACAGCAAGCCCGTGAAGACGCCTCAAGATCCTAAACTCAAGCTGACCTAGAACATGTGTGAAGGCGAAATAAAGCACGATGACACGATGAAGATTGTGCCCTACTGAAGTGCTATTCGAGCAAGATGTGCTTCAT
>NW_027152037.1:8946-10718 GCF_004359215.1 Bremia lactucae | reverse complement strand
GCTGAACGCATGAATCGCATGCTAGTGGAATGCGCACGATGCACGCTTAAGCGCGCTGGATTGCAAAGACGTATTGGGGCGAAGCGGTCTTGGCGGCTTCTCTCCTTCGCAATCGCTGTCCAATGAGAGGTATTGGTATGGAAAAGTCACCATACCAGGTTTGGACCAAAAGAAATCAGTGCTGGCGAATTTAATGGTTTTTAGTTGCTATGCATTTGTAACGGTCCCCAAGGAAAATTGCAGAAAGCTTGACGCTCGATCGGTACGCTGTCGGTTTCTCGGTTACTCGGAGTATGAAAAAGCGTATCGATTCGAAGAGGGTGAGACTAGTGAATCGCGACGCACAATTTATGAAAGAAATGTTTGATAGTGGGAGATGCGGCCGCCAGAATAGCGAGATCTTCGCTCAAGATGATGAAAAGTTGGCTGATAACGACCCCCACAGCTCGAAGAAACTGATCACGAGAATGAAGAATGTGAGCTGAGCGAAAAAATGAGCCTGGCATTAAAGCTCAAAAACGCAGCAGCCTTAATTCCAAAGCCAAAGCGACACAGTCGATGCCCATCGCTGGAAGAAATGTCTGCTACGGCACAAGATTTAAGACTGCTAAGTTGTGTTTTCAATTGGAAAAATGCCGACCACGTTCAAGTCGGCGGTAGAATCCAGCGACGCAGCCACGTGGCACGAAGCATGCAACTCGGAAATGGAATCTTTTCTAAAGAATAAGACTTGGATGCTTGTACTGCTACCAAAAGAATGCAAGCCAATTAGCAATCGATGGCTGTTTCGCGTCAAGGAAATCAAGATGGTAAAATTGAGCGGTACAAGACGCGTCTAGTGGCCAAAGGCTTTGCACAGAAGTTCGGTATCGACTACAAAGAAACGTTTGCGCCTGCGGACAAGTTTACATCAATCCGGATTCTGCTCAGTTTGGCTGCCAAGTACGGACTTACTGTTCATTAATGAACTTGAAGACAGAACTCATCAACAGCCAGCTCGACGAGTGACGCAGCCAGACGATTTCAGTAATACGGTCCATCCGGACTATTTGTGCAAACTTGAACGGTCATTGTACCGGCTAATGCAGTCGCCTCGCATGTCGAACAAGACCATCGATGGTTTTATGCTACGACTTGAGTTCAAGAAGTAGTGGGACTTCGACGATGCTGCAGATTAAGTTCGCGTGCGGTACTTTGAACAAGTTCAAGATGGAGAACAGTAAGCATGTCAGGACGCCTCAGGATCCGGGACTCAAGCTGACCAAGCGCATGTGTGAAGGAGGATGCAAACACAACTAAAGCTGCCATATCGAAATGATGTCGGCTGCCTGATGTACCTTATATGGTAAGCACACGCTTCGACCTTGCTGCGTGATCAGCCAATTTACCTCAGACCCATGTCCGACACACTGGCAAGCGCTCAAGAAAGTCTTCTGGTATATAGAAGGCACAAATTCATATGGTATTAAGTTTCAAGCACTAAGTGACAAGTAACTTCAAGACTACTCGGATGCGGAATGGGCTGGAGACACATCGTCAAGAAGAAGCACAAGTGGCTAAGCATTTTTAATGAGCGGCGGATGTATCAGCTGGCAACAAGAAACAGCGCACGATGGCTCTTTCGTCTAAGGAAGCCGAATACATGGCGTTGTCAGAAGCAGCACAAGAAGGGTGTTGCTCAAGACATTCTTGTGTGAGCTCGGTGAGATGTCGATAAACGATGCGGTCAAGATCTATGAGGACAACCAAGGATCGATCTCGTTGGCCAAGAA
>NW_027152037.1:0-7786 GCF_004359215.1 Bremia lactucae | reverse complement strand
TTAAGCTCGCATAGGAATGCCTTGAGCCAAACCGCTTATTGGACTGCTTTCGTCGGCGCCATGAATTATGTCTCGTCGATTTTAAACAATTAAATCTGTATCTTAAAAACGAAAATATAATAGTAAAATTTACTGTCATTTTTGTTTTAAGTTACAACGCCACCGTGGCCTGTTCTTGCTCATCCAGCTCATACATCCGTTATTCGAAGGCGTATCAGCTTGTGCGTTGTCGCGTCTCTACATCACCAGCCTAATCTATATCCGAGTATCCTTGCAGTACAGCGATGCCATTACGTGATTAATCGAGTGAATAAATCGGTGCTGCTTAAAAATACCGCGGCACACGCTTGAAGGCCTACCAGTTTGTTATACATGGCTCAGTTGCAAACTGACAAAGCTATTACTGCCAAAGCAAGGTCTCGACATATCGCCACCATGAAGACATGTTCCTCGAATAGCACTTCGGTAGGGCACAATCTTCATCGTGTCCTCATGCTTGCATCCGCCTTCACGCATGTTCTAAGTCAGCTTGAGTACAGGATCTTGAGGTGTCTTCACGGGCTTGCTATCATGTATACCAAACTTGGTCAAGACGGACTTAAGAAACTTGGTTTGCCGCATCGTCATACGGCCAGCCGCATGATCGCTCTTGATCTCCACACCAACAAAATAACCAAATTCTATGAGATCGGCCATCTCAAATCGGTCACTTAATTGACGTGAGAAACTCGTCGTTGCAGCTTGCGATGATAAGATTATCAGCCCACAAAACAACAAAACCATATCGTCATCTCCGACTTGACGTACACGCTGTGGTCCGATTCACACTTGACAAAATTATCTTCATCTGAAGTCGTCAATGGTCTGGTTCCACGTGCGGTAGACTGCTCCATCCCATACAGCGACCTCTTGAGCTTGCACTCGTAATCTGGACGATCAGCGTCGACATACCCATCCGGCTGTGCCATCTAGATATCTCTGTCCAGTACACCATCCGGAAACGCTCACTTGACATCCGTCTGATGCAACTTGAGCATATACATCGCCGTCAGACTCAGCACGATTCAAGTCGACGTGAACTTGGCCACCGGCGCATAGATTTCTTCGTATTCGACCCCATAATTCTGTGAAAATCCTTTAGCCACCAGGCGTGCCTTAACCCCTCAACTTCACCATTTTAGGTCTCCTTGACACGAAAAACCAATCTGCAGCCGATCATCTTGTGTCCCGACGGCAACGACACGATATTCCATGTATCGCTTTGCGGAGCGAATCACGCTCCGAGTCGCAAGCATTCTTCCACTTCGCCGCGTACCTGGATACCGTAGCCGACTTAAACAAAGTCGGCATACCCCCTACTAAAACCATGACGTAAGCCGCTTCATGACTTGTAGTACCTTAGCTGCTACTGACATTTAACAAGACCTTGACGTCTCTTGTAAGACGTGGAATGCTTGCGCTTGGTGTGTCTGTAGTCTGCTCCAACGACTGTGCTGCTAAAGTCTCTAACTGCTAGAATACGTCTTTATCTTCTGCAGTGCTTAGCGGGTAGACGCTTCGCAGTGGTAACGGCGGCGAATAAACTTTGCGTGACATGGCAAGCTTTGCAGTGATCGAGGGATCGTGCAAGCTTCCACGCCGCCTTACACTCCTCAATTGAACGGGTCGCCGAGCAGGTGAACCGGACGTTGGTGGAATGTGCGCACTGCATATGCAATATGCTGAACTGTCCAAGGAGTACTGGGGCGAAGCTGTCATGACGGTCAAGTTTCTCCGCAATCGGTGTCCAACACGTGCTGACAATCATAACAAAGCGACACACCAAGTTTGGACAAGCAAGAAGCCATTGTTGGCTGCTTGGTTCTCACGCATGTTTCATGGTGCCAAAGGAAAAGCATCCTAAGTCTGATGCTCGGTCAGTAAGCTGCCGTTTACTAAAAAAGGTTCTGAAAAAGCATCTCAATTAGAGAAGCTGGAGAGTTGTTGCATTCTGGCAAGTCGCGGCGCACAATTATAAAAGACATTTTAGACACTCAAACGAGCATCATCTGTCGCTCTTCATTTCAATGACAACGTCCTGCTGACAGTAGTCACGTCTTCCTCATATCGATCATATCGTGTCCCAGAGCCCAGAGGTGCTTGAGACAACGCTGGAAGCCTGCATGCAACATGAGGCTTCTCACATTGGACAGGTGCAGGACCACCTAGGACATTTATACCTACTCGGTACATTCCTGTACCCGATCCGAAGCCAAAGGCTCACCCTCTTGTTTTCAATGCCGAGACATATGAGGGAAAAAAAGAGAAAATCTCCTTCTTTGGATTAGACAAATGGACATGGCTATAACTTTGCCCATAATCCAAACAGAGCAACAAAGAGTGACTTAAGCTGTCTTTAGGCTAGGTGGTAGAGCCTGAGAGTGTACTCTTACATGTGGCACGTCCTTAGACAATGCAATTCCCACATGTGATTTGCTGAAACAGCAATTGCTCGCGTGTTTGCGCCGCATGATTAAAGTTTCGCGTGCGATCGTGATTCTTGGCCTAGAGAGCTAATTCTATGAGTTGAGAACTCTTATCGCTGCGATGCACCAAGACCAATTACAAGAAGCAGTTACACCAACCGTTCATGAAAGGCCTTGATGCCGGATGGAGATTTACCGGTCCCATCCCGCTACTTTGTAGCGGCGGTAACCATTGCGCCAAACGCTGAGTGCGGTTTGAAGTCCTCTCGCATTGGGATGCATGGAGATAATGTTAGCTCATTGAGCACTTCGGGTCCGTCTATTAAACCGGAACCCATGGATCTCAATCTCGCTAAGGAAGAGGAAGAGCCGCAAGCTATCAAACAGCATAGCAACAACCGTATGTTATATGTGCGAAAGCACAAAGAACTTGTGCCCGGCTTGTCCATTGCATAACCCGCGCATAGCACGAAAGAGAAACGATCCCATCCAATACCAGAAATCTGGCGCGGTAAAATGTCGACACAAGTTGGGGCAGGCCGCCCTATTAGAAAAATTAGGCTTTGTTGAACCTCAAGGAGGAGAGGAGAATCAGGGTCTAACCCCAAAAAGCTCTGTACGGGGCGTGAGTACAAGCCCGGCTTGTTAGTCGCGCAGGCGACTGTCAAGGGCTTTGGTATGCCATGGTCAAATTTAATTGACTCAAGGGCGTCTTGCAATTATGAGCGACGGCTTCCCTTGAAGGAAATCAGCAATACGCTGACTCCTCCACCACAAGTGTCTTTGCTCCGGCTTGTCCTTTGCCAAAAAGACCCATCGCTTCGCCTTAACGTCGCTCTCCTTCGATCCGATACAAGCATCAACAGGTTACTAGCCCAAGTAGGGTGTCTTATGCCCACGATGCCATGTACAAGATCTCCGGCGACAAAGTTAACGGAGAGAGCTACTCGACATGGAGCCGTTACATGCGTGGCGGGTTCCTGACCAAGTCGACGTGGTATGTGGTGAACCGTGAAGTGTCACCGACGTTTGCGGAACCCCGAGCTATAGAGGACTACGCAAAGGCAAGCTATATCGCCTTCGGTCTGATCCTGCTCTACATGGACGCGGACCATCAAATATAATCGACGACTACGAGGAAGCATGGGTTGCATGGGCGCGCTTGAACTCCATGGCGGGTCGCAGAAGGCTGGTCGCATCTTTCTGAAGCGACAGATGAAAAAGGCGGCAATGTGATGCGTCATTGCATCGGCGTTCTCAGCATCAGCGCTTAGATGGAGGACGAGGACGTGGCGATTGTTTGTTGCGCAGCTTCCCCGAGAGATACGATAGTTGGAGATGAAAAGCTTGAAATTGCGATCGCGAGATCTCATGCTCAATTCGGAGATGAGAAGCGCGGAACTGCGAGCGCGAGATCTCGTGCTCAATTTGGAGATGAGAAGCGCGGAACTACGAGCGTGCGATATCGTTGCTAGCTAATGAGCATATCAAAATGCGAAAAAATAGCGACGGTAAAACCTGAAGAATCGACCAAGGCTTTCAGCGTGAGCGTGAACCTCGCCAGTGCTCTTACTGTGGAAGTTAAGGCATACGACAGAAAGGTGCTGATCAAGCAGAAAATCGAGGTGCTTGACGCAGCGAAAGGGCTCGTAGACGCGGAGTAAACAATGTCCACTGGCGGAACAGCAGCTTCAAGTTTGACTACAATCGTGTAGCGTTTGCTGTTTCGGTGGATTATGGATTTTCAACGAACAAGAATACGGCGGAAATGTGGGTGATTGACAGTGGAGCTACGCATTACACCTGCAACAATATTAAAAAATTCGCCACGCTGATTACGCAAGATGACGGTCTGTTGTCGGTGACTTCTACCAACAAAGCTGAAATAAAGGGTGTTGAAAATATTGGCCAGCGAGTCACTTTGTCCGACGGTACCGAGCACAATATTGAGATCAAGGATGCGGTAAATGTATCGAATATGAACAACCGCAGTCGATAAACGTGGCAGGTTTTAAGTCGTGTTCGATTAATTAAGTATGCCTATTGCATGCAAAGGTCAAAGCAAGTGGTGGCAACTGCTGACCTTGCAGACGGACTATGCTGGCCACACACACCGAAATTTACAGCAAATATGGCAACAGCAACACACAATGAGACTCTCCACGTGCGAATGGGTCATGTTTCGACTACTGTGCTACGCGAAATGATCAACATCAGCATGATAAAGGACGCAAAAGTGCCAGTCGAATCAGCTGGTCAAAGCGTATACCGGGAATGTCAACTGGACAAGACGATTCAAAAAGCGTTTTCTAGCGATTGTGACAAGCGCCGTTACAAGACGTTTAAATACTTCATTTCAACATCTGCGGCCTCATAAAAAAAAAATCTCTTGGGAGCAAATAGTAACTGCTTCTTGTCGTGGATGAAGCAACTGGGTGCACGAAGGGCTTCTGCCTAAGTGCCAGTCAAAAAGTGAAGACTGCTTAAAGAGCTACATTCTGAAGGTGCAGACTCAGTACAATACACTTACGTCAAAATCGACTTCCGTCGCCAAAGATTAAAAGCAAAGCGCCTAATGAAGTTATGAACAAGTCCAAATTCTAGCGTGAAGCACATGCGTGTATTTGGTGCCAAGCATACATTTTGAGAAAAAACTTAAGTGAGACCTTAGTTCGCGTCCGGATATCTTCATAAGCGATGAAGCAGCTTCGAAGGCACTATCATCAAATGTAGCGTCGCTAGCACATCGCCACACTGCCATCAGCGTTGTCAACGAGCTCAATACATAAAATGAATGCGCACTTGCCACTGCCACTATCTCGAATCGTTGCTTTAATTCGATCTTGGTACGCGCTATGAGTAAAGCTGAGCCCCCCGTCACGAGTACAACACCCACGTAAATGAGCAATAAGACACATTGGCCATCCACATATTTGATGAAAAGGCACGGGTAGTAAGACGAAACTTGAAAGTCGATAGAGCGTACATACTCGTCGAATGCATCGTTCCATACAGAAAATGCTTGTTTAAGTCCGTAAATTGCTTTTACCAGCTCAGGGCAATCGAAATCTCCATTAAGATCGACGCCTCCTGAAATCATGCAGTACACATATTCTTTCATCACGCCACATAGGAACGCCGTCATAATGCCAAGCTGGTCGAAAGCCCATTCGCAGTTTCTTGCAATAAATCAGAATGCGCAGCGCAACGTACTTGATCACGGGCGATAAGGTCTCCGTGTAGTCAAAGCCGTACTACTTAAATCCTTTGGCAACTAGTCGCGCCTTGTACTTCTCAACAGATCCATCGGAACAGCGCATAATCTAAAATAATCATTTCGTGCCAATAGCATAGCAGCTTTAAACACCCCGCGAAGACGCATTAACTCTAACTCGAAGTGAGTAGCCTTCCGCCAATACACTTGATCGGCTCCACTGATTGCATCTTGAAAAGTTGTTGGGTTTAAGAGATCACCAGCTTCACCGCATTGGCAATAAATCGCCAAAACGCCGGAGAAACCAAGTCACCATTGTCATTTTCATGCATATCATTATATGTTCTTGATAAGTCTGCAAAATTCCGCCTTGCGAAGTAGCTTGGAGCTTAAACTGTCGCTCGAACGCCACTCAAATCACCAAGGGTAATTACGCCCTGTGTTGGACGTAAAATCGCTACTTCTTGAGCGATTCGTGCACTTTCCAGCCTCATTGTAGTCCACTGGTACTGCTGCAACTACATCATCAGTTTCAATACAATCAAAGTCAAAATTAAACTCGTCGCTTTCACCGCTCGAACCTGTTGTTGAAAGACATATACACGATTCGTCGAATGCAACATCACGACTTCTCACCATTTGTCCCGCCTCAATATTGAACACACAATATGCCTTCAAAACTCTTCATAGCCCATAAAGATACCTGAACGCGACTTGAGGTCTCACTTAAATCGTTTTCCTCCTCATGTCAAATGTATGCTTGGCACCCAAATACACACATGGGCTTTACGCTAGGTTTGGACTAGTTCAAAACTTCACACGACCTCTTGCTTTCGACCTTGGCGACGGAAGTCGATTTTTAATGTAAACTGCAGTCATTGCTGCTTCGCCCAAAAAGAATTTATCCAACTTGGCGTGATGCAGTAAGCTGCGACGATCGTGACAATGGCACGCACTGCGCGCTCTGTTGCCCCGTTGGTCTGATGGGCACATGGATCAATAGTCTGTTGCTCAATACCTTGATCGTCATAAATATCCTAGGCGAACTCGGGAGCTCCGTCGTGTCGAACAAATTAAACTCGCCTGTTGTGCTGCATGTGCACCTTAAGAATGCAGTTCTTCAAGCGCAGTATTCACTTTGTCGCCTGACACTAAGGCAGAAGCTTTTTAAGCATTCACTTGCTACATCCACGACAAGAAGCAGATACTTGCTGCCCCGAGAAATGTCTGCTTCATGGGGCCGCAGATGTCGAAATAGCCTCGCTTGTTACGATTGCTAGAAAACGCTTGTTGAACCATCTTGTCCAGTTGACATCCCCAGCATACGCTTGGACCAGCTGATTCGACTGGCACTTTTGCGTCCTTTATCATGCTGATGCTGATCATCTAGCGTAGCACAGTAGTCGAAACATGACCATTCGCACGTGGAGAGTCTCATTGTGTATTGCTGTTGCCATATTTGCTGTAAATTGCGGTGTGCGTGACCAGCATAGTCCGTCTGCAAAGTCAGCGGTTGCCACCACTTGCTTTGACCTTTGCGTGCAACAGGAATACTTGCTCAATCAAACACGACTTAAAACTTGCCACAGTAATGTGATCGGTACCGTCGAACAAAGTGACTCGCTGGCCAAAATTTCCAATACCCTTAATTTCAGCTTTGTTGCCATAAACCACAGACAACAGACTTTCATCTTGCTTATTCAGCGAATTTATAATATTGTTGCAGGTGTGATGCGTAGCTCCACTGCCAACCACCCATATTACACCGAAACAGCAAGCGCAACACGATCGTAGTCGTCCTTGAAGCTGCTCTTCCGCCATTAGACATTGTTTGCTACGCGTCTACGATCCCTTCCACTGCGTCGAGAACCCTCGGTTTCCGTCTTTCTGCTTGGTCCAGCATCTTTCTGCCGTGTGCCTCCAATTTTTCGCAGTAAGAGCACTGGCGAGTTCACGCTCACCACCGAAAGCCTTGGACGTTTCGTCAGGCTTTACCGTCGCCATTTTCTCGCCTTATATGTTGTTATGCTTCTTCGTTAGCACTCTCACGACATCTCGCGCTACTCATCTTCAAATTGCGCACGAAATTTTCGTAGCTCTTGGGGAG
>NW_027152036.1:660-1947 GCF_004359215.1 Bremia lactucae | reverse complement strand
TTAGCGGATCGGCCTTGCAATTTTTATCGATGTATAAAAATTGCAAGGCCGATCGACGGACAATCATTATATTCGCATTCAATAAGTCTTCTTTAGAAGATAATATGGCCGTGTTGAGTGATGGAGCGTAATTTGGTTTTATTCATGCATCCGGTGTGGAAACTCAAAAATTGTTTTTGTAACGGGGTGTATCGTTACATGAAATTAACACTTAAACATTGTTAATAAATATATTATCTAAAAGGTAGATAATATTTGGAGGATATTACTCTAAATAGTAATGTTCAGAAATCTTATCCATAAATAGGTATAGGCCATTACATCTATTTATCCCGCAGACTAATCAACTGTAGATGTAAACAAAAGAGAGAGACAGATAAGATAAGATAAGATAAGATTTCAATTGCATGTTTACTATTAGTTTATAGTTAACAGATAGAAAGAAGAGATACTTAATTATATTAATACAATTTTCATTTACCCTCTTTAAGCTAGTTAATTTAAAGAGAAGTCTTCCACTGCACGAACTAGTGTACGTGAAAAAACGTAAGGCACCACTCGGTTCTGAAGCAGTGGGAAGTGGGCTTGTACTGAAGCAGTACAAGTCGTAGTGCCCCGTTACAATACATATCGATGTCAATCGATTTGGTCACGTGCCACTTAAATGCGAAATTTTCTAGTTAATGTTGGTGTTGCCTATGTGACTGATTATTTATCGCTGCTGCTGCAGAGACTATTTCTGTAAAGCAATCCAAATTTACCAAATCGACAGGAATAAAAATAATATTTAACCACACAAGATGCATTACATTATCAATGACACCATAGTAAACTTGCTACATTCTGAAAAGCTCGAGCAGCAACAAAACAACTTCCAGACATTATTTTAATCCAAAGATGATAAGCATTACAAGCAGCTGAAAAATCCACTTGAGGAGTCAAATGTTACGATCACAAAAACTGCAAAAAGCTGCAGCCCGTCGAGGCAACCATCAGCAGAGGCAAGCCTCGTTCCACAAATTATTGCGTCACTTGATGATGCGCTTTAACCAAAATTATGTCGAGAAAGCGAACGCAGTGGCTTCGCAAATGTGAGGATGTAAAAGTTAGAGCCAATCGACCATTTAATTTATAACGAGCTCAAGATTGTTCTCATATGCTTCTCCTCGGATGTCTAATAACCGCGAACTTATACTTGCGCGTCCTTTACACTGACCGAAATTGCTTTCGTGTTGTGTCAGTAGATTTTTGCTATCTGGCGGCTCAACACCACAAGTTGAGCGTCGC
>NW_027152036.1:0-560 GCF_004359215.1 Bremia lactucae | reverse complement strand
TAGCGTCATCAGTTACGCGAGGTATCTATAAAGATACGCTCGTAATACATATTAAATGATATCTATAGAGATGTCATTTTAATTGGTAAAAAAAGGTATTTATATTTAATTCTATTAAATATAAATCAGTCTGAAAATTACTACCTACTTGGGAAGTGCGCACGAGGAGACGGATTACCGCTCCCGTGACGTCACTTCACCAGAGTTCTTAGTGAGTTGGGTGAGGTCGCTTGCGCGCCCACCACAACTTCCTCACTGCACGCAAGAGAAGCAGGTGCAAACCGCTTCCTCGCTGTGCTAGGGTGTGTGCTAAAGTAGAGCGTGACCGCATTACGACGTGCCCGCCTACAGCGACCGACAGACAGCAGAAAGCACCACAGGTTCACATTCACTGCGAAAATATTTGCTGGTAAATAGAGGTCAACAAAACTCGATACCCATTATCGGCCACTTGTACAGCCAGTGGCGCATATGCAAATACTCCAACTGCAGGTTTATTCACTGAATCAATTTCCGATTCGACACCACAGTAATCGGATATTCGAGGTAAAGTCTCCCCT
>NW_027152035.1:0-1127 GCF_004359215.1 Bremia lactucae | reverse complement strand
TGCGACACCTCTTTGGAGGTCGACAACGAATGCGAGTCGGACGAAATGGCCGACTCGGGGAGAATAGAACAGTTGCCTGATAGACGTCAAGCGGCTGACTATGAGCCTCCGAATGAGAGGGCTCATTCTGATGGACGAGTTAATAGTCTATTTGGTTCTGACGATGAGGATGATCCCTCATCGCCCGTTCCGTCTCCCGTACGGTCACCTGCACGTGTTTCTGTGCAAGGTGACGACGATGGCGTAAGCCATCGTAAGAAAATTTCTTGTGGTACCCCTGTCAGCGGGTACCACTCAGGGGAGTGAAGACAATAAAATGTGTCATCTCGTCCCTGAAAAGAAGCCGTGGCTTTTGCCAGAGTGGCTAATCAATAGCTTGTCTGGAGAAACTACTCATCACAATAAATATCCCTTATTTATTGCGACAAAGCTACATGGCCTTGATCCCAGCGCGAAGAGCTTTCGCGCTGAAGAAGATTTTTATCTTGATGCTTTTCTTAAACATCGATGATTTAGTGGCAACAACAAGCGAGATAAAGTCGTTTTTATGCAAGCCAGGAGTGCGTTCATTCGCAATGTCAAAGACATTGGACGCGAAGTCTGGCTTAAAAACTTAACGCGAATCGTGTTAAGTTTGAGAAAAGAACTCCAACCGGTGCAAAATATAAGTTGCATCGGTTGTCACGTGAGGCTGGACTTCCATGCCTCACGTGGGGTGATCCCTGTCCGTGTTGTGTAGACAACTCGAAGAGGGTAAAAGGGGATGTCTATTCCCTTTCTTCGCCCTGGGGACGGGCTCGCATCTCTATTGAGATGCGCGATGCGATTGACGTTTTGCATTCGATTTTCAAGCGCCAGGGGCGCGTGTTTTCCGATGCGCTTTCTGAACCATCGGGTGGGTCTCGTCATACTGACGGACGAGGCCCTAAACGTCAGCAATCAGCTGCGAACGAGGCTCCCAGCTGTCATGCGAAGGTGGATAACCACGCCAGCGAACAAGATAACTCGTTCGCTGCCCCTTCATATCACGGTGGTTCTGGACACGCTCCACAAGGAAACGCTGACAACCGTGGGAAATCACCAATGGTTGTAATGATGGAGGGAAAATAGATCCGAACCGTATGCCG
>NW_027152034.1:2337-7321 GCF_004359215.1 Bremia lactucae | reverse complement strand
GAGTCTTCCACTTCACGTACTAGTAATGTAACGGGCTAAAGTTGCCCTAATGTTACACAGTTACCGTTAAGTACACTTGGTGTACATAAGGGGATGGTCAATTATATAAATAAAGTAATTAGACCCATTACTCTGGTGTGGTTCACATTTGTAATCTAATTCTTGTGTATGTGATGCACATAGGTGCATTCACATTAGGAGTGATGACGCCTAGCGCGTCGTCCGTTACGCGAGGTATCTAGAAAGATACGCTCGCAAAACATCTAAGTGTTATCTACAGAGATGACATTTTTGATTGGTAAAAATAGGTATTTTTATTTTTAATGCGATTAAATACAAATCAATCTGAAAACTACTTTCTACTTAGTAAGTGCGCACGAGGAGCCGGATTACCGCTCTCGTGACGACACTTAAACTAAGGCACTTAGTTCGTTGGGTGAGGTCGCTTAAGCGCCCACCAACATCCTCACTGCACGTGAGAGAAGACGGTCAAACCGCTTTCTCGCTGTGCTAGGGTGTGTGCCTAAGTAGAGCGTGGCCGCATTACGACGTTCCCACCTACATTTGGTAGCACTTGTAATCGTTCCCACGACCCGCATCCCTGCGTGTGTACGTGAGGATGAGCCTCAATATTGATTGGGCTCATTTCTTCCACCTTTCCAAACTTCATAGGGAGGTGGCAGGGCTTATGGCGCAGAGACTTGGTGAACAAGCCCTGACAAGTCTCATGGGCAATTCTCCTGAGCAACATGTTGCTCAGTTGGAGTAGTTTGACGCATTCGTGCTCGGACAGCGGAGAGCCGCGTCCGAGGCACAGAGCCATGCTGCGGCGGAGTGCGTCACTCAGACTCAGGATGAGCTAAGGCGTGAGCAGGCTCGGAGCGAGGCTCTCAACAGGACTGTTGAAATACTCTCCACCGGGCCTATTCGGATGGACTGCCCAAGTTCGATGGAACTGCAGCGCCCACGATTGTTCACTGGCTTTTAGCCGTGGAGCGATGCGGTTTCGCGCAGCTCATCGAGGACGACAGCCAGATGGTGTCGTACGCCATGTCGCATCTGCGCGGTAATTCCTTAGAGTGGGCTTACTCGGCGATTATGGCGGACAGAAAGGCGTTCCCTGCATGAGCGATGTTTAAGAAAAAAAATTGCGCCAGCCGCCGAACAACGAAGTGTTGCTTCAGGCGCGCTTCTTTGGAGTGCGACAGGCGAAGCGATCTCTACAAGAGTATGGGCAAGAGATGCGCTCGCTGTCGGCGTCCATTACCGTAGGTCCGATTCCGGAGCACATTAAGGAGCCCACGCATATGAACGGACTACGGCATGGCCATTGCGACAGGTCCTTTTCAGAAAGGTACCGTCAACGATATAAGAGGCAATTCAAATTGCATTAGTTGAGGAGCAATCCTACAACATTGCCTCGGCGACAGCTTGGTATTAAGCCGTCGGCCGAGAAGTCAGATGCCACTCCCATGAAGTTGGACAATCCAGACGTTGTCTGCTTTAAATGCGGCAAGCGCGGCCATATGATGGCTAGCTGCTATGCCAGGGTCCTTGCTGGAGCAAAGATGCCCAGAAAGAGGACTCCCTTTCCAAAGGGCGATGGCAAGAACCAGCGAGCGTGACGCATGAGTTCTGCATCGACCACTGAGGGATCGGGAATTGCAGGTGCGCAGTAGGGGCGGGATGCCCTACTGACGGTGACTCTGAAGCTACCCCTAAGTTCAGAGTTGTCGTTCACATGGGTAGCATAGTCCCTGAGGTCTCGAAATTTTTTTTTTTCGGACCTCAACCCTGCTGGTCTATAGCGCTCATGTAAGAGGCTATGACCAGGTGATGACCCTCCTAGTGGATTCGGGTGCATCACAAAATTTTGTGAAACTCGCGGCTCTAAGAAAGAGACCGGCGATGTTTGAGTCGCTTTGCCAGGATGGCAAGCGAGAAGAGGCGACCGTTCGTTTAGCTAACGGCGCGCTCGTTAAGTCTGAGGGAGTTCAGGTTGAAACTCGCCTTCAGCTTTAGTGACTTCTCTTGTAAAGAGAAGCTCACTGTGCTAGGAATGGAGAGTTCGTATTACCTCATCCTAGGATGCCATGGTTGGCAAACACCAACAATAGATAGACTGGCGTACACGAACAGTTGCGAGCTCTACGCAGGACACAGGAGAGGAGACGTATGCAACTGGGGTCGTGTCGAACACAGTTGTGGGTGCGCTGACGAGATGTCAAACGTCACCAATTCCTACCCAGCTCGTGGAGACTAAGGTAGTGAAAATGGCAATGACAATTAGTCATATGTCTCATAGTCCTGCACAGAGCTGAGAGCTTGTGGTAGTAGACAGCGAGCTGACAGGAAGTCATGCGTCGCATAACCGGCACAGTGCCTAGAGCCTGGTGCGGCTGTGAAGGGTGCGTTAGCCAGGAGAGCAACGGCACCCGCTTCCCAGAAAGAGGTCGTGGTGACTCGAAGAACAAATACCCGACAGATTAAAACGATCAGAGGCACGTCTAAACGTGTGACCTTTGGATCAGCTCCTAATAAAGAGGATGGGCCTTCGAACGAGGTATTCGAGGCCGCCAAAGACGAAATTGCGGAAGCATCCTCAGTTGGGGTGCTCCGGCAAGTCTTAAAATCTACCGAGAGATAATTAATCTACCGGAGATGTCGTGTGATCTGTTCCTTGCCGAATTAAATGAAGGAAGATCCACGAAATATTCACACCAGTTCCAGAAGAGAACTTGGTGGACTGTTGCTCGTCGTCCACAATGGACGAGAGCGTCCTAGAATCGGACAAAAAGAAACAGCTCGCTGGTCAAGGATGGAATACCTTGAGAGACAGTTTGTTCTTTGAGCTTGTGTGAAAACATTGCTATGTGTTCCCAGAAGAAGTGCCGAGCAGCCTACCAGCAGATAGGGGCATCGGGCACGAGATAGACCTCGAACCTGGCACCAAGTATTGTGTGACCAGGCAATGGCCGTTGCCGAAAGAACAAGTCGATTATATCGATGAGCTCTTTGACAAGCGAGCCAAGGCGGGACATGTGCGTGAGAGCAAATCACCTCACTGCAGCCCGACCTTTTGTTTGCGTAAAGCCACAGGCGGACGGCGCGTGGTTCATGCTTACAATAAGCTGAACACGGCGACCATACCGGCTCAAACGCCAATCCCACGGAAAGATGTTTTGTTGAACTCCACGGGTAAGGAAACTACAGTTTCCGTGTTGGATTTGTAGGATGGTATCAGGTACTCATGAGAAAGTCCGATGTAGCAAAAACAGCTGTAAGCATACAAAGCGGTATGCTCTGGGAGTGGCTTGTGATAACCCAAGGGTTGAAAAACGCACCGGCGACATTCAACCGGGTGGTGGCTTACGTGATGCGTCAGCACCGTGCCTACGCGCCCCATTACTTTGACAATGTATTCGTGCATAGTACGACCGAGGACGGGCTGAGCGCAATGGAGTCGCACAAGCGTCATTTAGACGCTGTGTTGCAGACTCCGAAGGACGCCCAATTATACGTCAACTTGCAAAAGTGCGTCATAGGGGTCATTAAGATACCAGTGCTGGGCTGCATCGTAGGTACACATGGTGCACGAACAGACCCAGACAGGGTGAATCGGTAAAGGAATGGCCAATAGCACGACATGTTAAGGATTTGCGCCAATATCTACGGCTCGCTTATTACTTGCATAAATATAGCAAGAATTTTGCTGACAAACTAAACCATTATCTGACCTCCTTAATAAGGACGCAGAATGGGTTTGATTAATACAATGAGATGATGCGTTCACATCAGAGAAGCAATCTCTTGTAGAGGCACCGGTCTTGGCATTGCCAGACGCGGATAAACCCTTTAGCGTCGTCTGTGATGCAAGTAATTTTGCAATCGGCAGCGCGCTCATGCAGAAGGATGACGACGGCGTTGACCGCGTCATCTGTTATCAGTCCCGGCTTTTAAAAGCCGCTGAACTGAATTAGTCCGTGCATGACAAAGAGCTACTTTAAAAAAAGTTTGCTCTTGTCAAATTTCGTGTGCAACTATTGGGCACCGAAGCATTTGTGGTTTATACGGATCACGCATCACTGCGGACCGCAATAAACTCACCGCACCTCTCGCCTAGAATGGTAAGATGGCTTAGATTCTTTTCTGTTAATCTCAAAGTTGAATTCAAGCCGGGTAAGTCGAATGACTTGGCTGACGCTTTATCGCGCAGACCAGACTTGGAGGTAAGACCTTAGAAAAGTGTCTGTTTAGTGCTGAAGCACAATTTCAGCCGTCAATGTTGGCAGCAATAAAAGCATACCAAGTGACGAGCTCATTAGCCTTTGAGATAAAAGAGAGCTACAGTCAGGACGACCATTGTCGCATGCTGTTGGATCACTTTGGTGGACAAAAGGTAACCCTTTCGTCGCACCTGAAAGCTACGCTAAATTGCTTAAGCTACAGCGATGGCCTGTTATGGCATCAGCTGTCACCTTGTGATCCCCTTGAGAATCTATGTGCCTCATGACACAGATGTCAAGCTGATGATCCTTCACGAGCTCCATGATGCTTCATTCATTGGGCATCAAGGCCGTGAACAGACATTCTTACGAGTGTCACAGAATTTTGGTGGCCAACTATATTCCCAGTGTCAGCGCACCAAGCCTGCACCGTCCAGCCGTGCATCACTAAAGCCGCTACCAATTCCAACAAACTGTTGGAAGTCAGTAAGCCTGGACTTCATGTTTAGCATGCCGCCCGATCATAAGGGTCGGATGGGGCTCGTCGTCATTGTAGACAGACTGAGCAAAATAATGCATTTCGCACCATGTAAAACATCGATCACAGGCAAGGAGGCAGCTGCCCGAGTCCATAGTATTGGACCGGGATCCACGTTTTACGTCAGAATTTTGGCGACATGTGTTCGAGCTGCTAGGTAGCAAGCTCCACATGTCGACCGCAGATTAACCCTAGACCGAGAGCCAAACAGAACGTGCCA
>NW_027152034.1:0-2237 GCF_004359215.1 Bremia lactucae | reverse complement strand
CTTTAAGGAAAAGATTCGCGCCATGTACCATCCGCCGAACAACAAGTGTTGCTTCAGGCGCGCTTCTTTGGACCGTGACAGGCGAAGCGATCTATGCAAGAGTATGTGCAAGAAATGCGCTCGCTGTCGGTGTTTATTACCGTTGGTCCGATTCCGTAGCACATTAAGGTGCCCACGTTTATGAACGGACCACGACATGGCCCATCGCGACAGGCCTTTTTCAAAAAGGTGCCGTCGACGATGAAAGAGGCAATTCAAATTGCCTTGGTTGAGGAGTAATCCTACAACAGTTCCTCGGCGACAGCTTGGTATTAGCCGTCAGCCGAGAGGTGAGATGCCACTTCCATGGAGTTGGGTAATGCAGACGTTATCTGTTATAAATGCGGCAAGCGCGGCAATGTGACGGCTGGCTACTATGCCAGAGTCACTGCTGGGGTGAAGATGCCCAGCAAGAGGACTCCCTACCCAAAGGGCGATGAAAAGAACCAGCTTGCGAGACGCATGAGTTCTGCATCAGCCACAGAGGGGTCGGGAAATGCAGGAGCGCAGGAGGGGCGAAATGCCCTGCTGACGCGGACTCTGAAGCTACCCCTAAGTTCAGAGTTGTGGAACAAATGAGTAGCATAGTTCCTGAGGTCTCGAAATTTTGGACCTCAGCCCTGCTTGTCCATAGCGCTCAAGTAAGAGGCTATGACCAGGTGACGACCTTCCTAGTGGATTCGGGTGCATCACAAAATATTGTAAAACTTGCGGCTCTAGAAAGAGACTGGCGATGTTTGAGTCGCTTTGCCAGGATGCAAGCTTTTCAACATTGAAGTTTATTAACTCAGACAGAGAAGAGGCGACCGTTCGTTTAGCGAACGGCGAGCTCGTTAAGTCTAAGGGAGTTCAGGTAGAACTCGCCTTCAGCTTTAATGACTTCTCTTGTAAAGAGAAGCTCACGGTGCTAGGTATGGAGTGTCCGTATAACCTCATCCTAGGCATGCCATGGTTGGCAAAGTACCAACCATGGATAGACTGGCGTACACGCACAGTTGCGAACTCTACGCAGGACACCGGAAAGGATGTGCTCCTGCGAGAGGCGTATGCAAACTGATGTCGTGTCAAACACAGTTGAGGATGCGTTGGCGGGATGTCAAACGTCACCAATTCCTACCCAGCTCGTGGAGACTGAGGTAGTGAAAAGAATGATGACAAGTAGTAATGCGTCTGAATGTCCTGCACAGTGCCGAGAGCCTGTTGCTGTAGACGGCGAGCTGACAAGAAGTCATGCGTCGCATAAATTGGCACAGTGCCAAGAGCCTGGTGCGGTTGGAAGGGGTGCGTTAGCCAGGAGTGCAACGGCACCCGCTTCCAAGAAAAAGGTCGTGGTGACTCGAAAAAAGAGTACCCGACAGATTAGGACGATCAAAGGCACGTCTAAGCGAGCGACCTTTGGACATCGTCAAACTAATGGAGTGCGTAGGCACGATGCTGACGCATCACGTGAGCCACCACTCGGTTGAATGTCGCTGGTGCGTTTTTCAAACCTTGGGTATCACAAGCCACTGCCAAAGCATACCGCTTGGGCTGCTTACTGCCGTTTTGGCTACATCGGACTATCTCATGAGTTCCTGATAGTAGCCATCCTTCAAATCTAACGCGGAAAAGATAGTTGACTTTCCCATGGAGTTCAACAAGACATCTATCCACGGGATTGGCGTTTGCGCCGGTATGGTCGCCGTGTTCAGCTTATTGTAAGCATGAACCACGCGCCATCCATCTGTGGCTTTACGCACACAAAAGGTCGGGCTGCAGTGAGGCGATTTGCTCTCACGCACATGTCCCGCCTTGGCTCGCTTGTCGAAGAACTCATCGATATAATCGACTTGTTCTTTCGGCAACGGCCATTGCCTGGTCACACAATACTTGGTGCCAGATTCGAGGTCTATTTCGTGCCCGATGCCCCTATCTGCTGGTAGGCGGCTCGACACTTCTTCTGGAAACACTTCGCGATGTTTCCACAGAACCTCAAAGGAACGGACTGTCTCTCAAGGATTCCTAGCCTTAGGCAGCAAACAGTTTATTTTTGTCCGTTTCTAGGACGCTCTCGTCCATTGTGGACGACGAGCAACAGTCCACCAAATTTTCTTCTGGAATTGGTGCGACTATTTCGTGGATTTTTCCTTCCTTTAATTCGGCAAGGAACAGATCCCACGACATCTCCGAGAGATTTACTATCTCCCTGGCAGATTTCA
>NW_027152033.1:12021-15383 GCF_004359215.1 Bremia lactucae | reverse complement strand
CATTGGACTTAGTCGATGGTTACTACCAATTGCTCATGCGAGCTTGCGATATCCCGCTTACAGCGGTTAGCACCCGAAGCGGCATGTCATGGGAGTGGCTGGTTATGCCACAAGGGCTTTCCAACGCCCCGGCAACATTTAATCGTCTAGCGACGCAACTGTTTCGCCCTCATCAAAGTTATGCACAGACTTATTTCGATGACAGTTTTGTCCATAGTCGTGCGAAGCAGGGTCGGTCGGATATAAAAAACTATTTAGACTATTTGCGAGCAGTGATCGAGTGCATGCGCACAAACAAATTGTATGCCAATGCATTTTAATGCATTTTTGGCGCAGACGAAATTCCTTTTTTAGGATGCTTTATTGGAAAGCGAGGCCTTAGAGCGGACCCCGCTAAGGTAAAAGGCATAGTAGATTGGCCGGTTCCTAAAAACCAAAAGGATTGCGTAAGTGGTTGTGTCTCGCCAATTATTTACACAAATATAGTGAAAATCACGCTGATATGGCTAGGCCAATATCTAATCTCCTAAACAAGAAAAAGATTGGTGCCGGACTAGCACAGAGCATAAAGCTTTTCAAGCAATTAAGGATAGTCGTATCCATGCCCCGATTCTGGCACTGCTAAATCCAAATTCGCCTTTCAGTGTCGTCTGTGAGGCATCGGATTGTGCCATTGGCAGTGCTATGTTTCAAACAGATGCTGATGGGCGTTATTGCGTTCGAGTCGAGACAGCTTAAAGCTGCAGAAAAAATACCCAGTTCATGACAAAGAGTTACTTGCTATGAAGTATGCTCTCGTCAAATTCAGAGTTCATCTGCTCGGCTCTAAGCCGTTTGTGATTTATACAGATCACGCGTCATTACGCATGGCGACTAAGTCGCCCCATCTCTCACAGAGAATGGCCCGATGGCTATCATTTTTTGCGGAATACAACTTCGAGGTTAAGTATAAACTCGGCATACAAAATGCTTTGGCCGATGCGTTATCACGCAGGCCGGATTGTGAGCTTTCTCATTTAAAGACTATCTCGTCATCTATTACGGAATTAATCCGTTCGGCTTATGCCAAGGATGAACAGTGTGTAGCTCTTCTACGAGCTCTAAAGAGCACTGAATTAAGCTCTAAAGTTTGGCATGTTGCGTGCAAGATTACCTCAATTTTCTATCGATAACTACCTGTTGCTGTATTGCACAGACATCGCGGACCCTCCGCGTGTCGTTGTTCCTCATGATGAGGATTTTAAATACCGAATCCTCTATGAGGCACACGATACTGTCCTTGGTGGTCATCTCGGTAAAGAAAAGACCTACGGCTCTATTAGCCAGATTTACTGGTTGGTGGCCCAAACTTTATAAATGGGTCAGCACATATGTTCGCAAATGTGGAACGTGCTAACCGGTTAAACCCTCGGCACATGCTGCTGCGCCACTGGCGAGTCTTCTTGTCCCTATAGGTTGCTAAGAGTCCATTAGTATGGATTTTGTTTTTGGGCTACCGAAAGATTCAGCCGGTAACACCGGCATAGTGGTCTTTGTTGACCGTTTGAGCAAAATGGCTCACTTAGCGGCCCTGTCGGATTCCATTGATGGAGAGGGTACAGCTAAGCTGTTTATCGATCGCGTGTTTCGACAACATCTTTGACCAGTGGCAATTGTCTCTGATCGGGATCCCCGTTTCACGGGTAAATTTTGGAAATCAATTTTCCGAGTGCTTGGCACCAGATTGGATATGTCCACTGCGGACCATCCGCAGACCGATGGTCAAACTGAACGTGTCAATCGCGTCATTGAAGACGTTTTACGCAGCGTGTGTGCTCAGACACCAAAGCGTTGGAGCTCAATGCTCCCAGTAGTGGAGTTTGCGTTAAAAAAAATAACGCTGTTCATGCCTCTACAGGCTATACTCCGTTCTATGTAAACGGTCTCACCCACCTACGCGTTCCATTAACGATACCACTGCGTGGTTTAGGGCTTGGTGGGGGACAATTGGCCGATAGGCTTGCTGATATCAGCCCTGTTACCGTTCGGAAGCAAGTATGCGGGTTTCTCGCGACGCGATTTAGTGTCTCAAGACATGATGGGGATACGATGGCTGATATCCAAGACAAACAAAAAGAACAAGCAGATGCCAAAGGCAGAAGCTGCATTTATTCTTATGCGATCGGAGGCCTAGTTTTTTAAAAAGCTAAAAACCTACCTACTAACTTGGTTTCCGCGGTCTTCAAGACCAAATTACGCCCGCGCTTTATTGGACCATTTACGGTCGTGGCCAAGAAAGACCTAGCTTATACGCTAAACATTCCTAGCAAGCTGTGTACACACCCAGTAATTTACGTTGGCTTGCTTAAGCCATATCGGGACCCTTCCCACGTGGACTTGAAGGCGCTTGCGCCGAGACAGGCGGTCGTACCGCAGATTGCTGCATTCCTCACCAGAAAATCCAGCTGGCCCTCTATACGAGGCTGCTGACGCTCCAGTGTCGAAAGACGGTCCCGAACCGCCTCAAAAGAGCTCTCAACCCGAGCAAGGACCTCACAAAGAAGTTGCACTTCGTGCCGTAGAGCATTAAATGCTTCCGCCAAAATTTCGGCCCCCTCCCGCGCTGCTTGATGCGCGGGGAATCTTCAGTTTCATGTGGAGAAACTCTTAAAGCGACGTCGTCGTAAGGGTCAATACCAGTATCTGGTGAAGTGGCTAGGGTACCCCTCTTCTGAAAACTCTTGGGAATTCGAGGTACCTCTTCGGCAAGATTGCCCGTACGCCGTTGACGTTTTTGAGCGCCAAGCTCAGGGTCAACTCGCCTAAAACGATGCTTCTCACCACTAAACGTGGGATTAGGTGGATCTAAAGCCTCAGTGCGGCTTCGATCCATGGTTGTACGGTCAACCGAAGCACTGAAATATCGGCTAGGCCTTTCTTCGTTTTGTGGCATAAATGACGAACGAAACTGGCCTTTCGCCTTAAACTTGGCGAAAACGAAGCGAAGCTTCCGTTCCAAACGAACATCACCTCTATCCGCAGACTCTCGGAAATTACAAATATTACGAAGTCGGCGGGCCCGGTGAACACAGTTATCAAACGAGACTTCGTTTTCACTCCTTGTTCGTTTGGAAACAAAACGATCGGAATTTCCCTCATGGAGGTCACCGAATCTCCACGGGCTTGATCACGTAAACGCGTCAGATACTGACTTCGCGTCATTACCTTTGGCGTAAGGTATTGCTCATGAAGAGCGTCGCGGGCAGCGATCTCCTCCGGCGTCCTCGCCGGGTCACCAGAGAGCCAGGTGCCCAGGCTGTGACCCGCTATCTTTTTGAGACGCTCGTCCGCACTAAGCGAAGTGAATCTATATTCACTATGAG
>NW_027152033.1:5321-11477 GCF_004359215.1 Bremia lactucae | reverse complement strand
GGCGTAAGGTATTGCTCATGAAGAGCGTCGCGGGCAGCGATCTCCTCCGGCGTCCTCGCCGGGTCACCAGAGATCCAGATGGCCAAGCTATGACCCGCTATCTCTTTGAGACGCTCGTCCGCACTAAGCGGAGTGAATCTATATTCACTATGAGCTTTAGCTTTCGCTATCTCGGCAGCTCGACGACGAGCTCTTTCCTATATGAGGATAATCTGCTCTTGCTCTTCATCGAGCGGATTCGTAATGATGTTGGACTCAGGGTCCCGTGCCCTGCTCAATGCAGTTAAGACATCAGCGGCACCACGTTCTGGGAACGGATTCGGGGCCCGCCGACGTTTATCCGGAGGAGAAGGCATGAGCGAACGCCGCTCTTTTTTTCTCATCCTCTGATTGAGAGTGGCTTTCAAAGTCCACCATCCCCTCATCGTCGAGGAAGGTGCTCAGAGTCTGTGACTCAGGCTTGATTGTCATTAGACAAAGGTTAGCTGTTTAATTTCCAACCTCAAAGAGGAAATGAAGCGAATGTTGTCACTCGGTGTCAACAGTTTGATGGGGGAGGGTGTAATGGGGCACACATCCGTTGGAGAACCGTTGTTGTGGTACATTTACTTTATGGGTGAAATACCCTTTTATCTAATATTAAAATAGTCAGTTACTTAAATCCCCATTAACAATTGTGGTCGCCGCTAGATATAAATCTGGCGGCCAAAATCTATTTCTAATTAGCTAGTTAAGGTTTTTTAGATGCAAATAATTGAATAAAGTGCAGTTCTTCTTTTGATCTTAAAGTTTTAAGTGCCTTCCCAAGGCTTGCGCATTGATCTGTAAGAGATAGAAGCCTTTTTAAGGTATATCCTCTTGGGCACTAGTTGCCACTTGGTTCTACGAACCCCTGAATCCCATGAACTAGGATTCCTTAAGCATTAATAGCTTGTACGACTCCCTGAGTTGTTAAACCCATTACTTACTAGAACTAAGTGACTCTCTGTATCTGAAAGTCTTCCTCTGACTTTAGGAGCGAGGTAGCTCCGCTACATAGGTTGAACAATTTAGGGAGTCGTACAAGCTATTGAAGCTTAGCAAATCCTAGTAAAAGGGATTCGGGGTTTCGTAGAAACAAGTGTTAACTAGTGCCCGAGAGTATGTACCTTAGAATGGCTTCTATCTCTCACAGATCGATGCGCAAGCCTTAGAAAGGCACTAGACGCCTTAAGATCAATAGGGGAACCTCACCTAATTTAATTACTTAAAAGTAAAACCTTACCCTAGCTAATTTAAAACTAGATTTCGGCCACCAGATTTACACTGGCGGCGACCTCATTTGTTACCCATAATAAATGAAATTAAAGTAATTAACTATTTTAGAATAGATAAAGGTTATAGTTCCCATAAGGTAAATGTACTACATTAACGGTACTCCAACCAATGTGTGCCTCATTACACCCCCCCCATCAGACTGTTGACACCGAGTGACAACTTTTGGTTCTTTTTTTCTTTGAGGTTGAAACCTAAACAGCTAACCGTTCGGTTGTGTGTTTTCTTTCCTTCGTCCCATGACAATCAGCGAGAGTCACAGACTCTAAGCACCTTCCTTGAAGATGAGGGAATGGTGGACTTTGAAATTCACACTCCATCAGAAGATGAGGAACAAGAGCGTCGCTCTTTCAGGCCGTCTCCTCCGGGTGAACGTCGGCGGGCCCCGAATCCGTTCCCAGAACGTGGTGCCGCTGATGTATTAACTGTATTGAGCAGGACACGGGACCCTGAGTCCAACATCATTACGAATCCGCTCGATGAAGAGCAAGAGCAGATAAAGAACTGGGTCCATCGGGCCCGCCGCCTTTGCAGTATTTGGAATACTAGAGAGTCTGCGGATGTGGCTGACATTGATTTGGGACGGAATTTTTGCTTCGATTTCACCAAGCTTAAGGTCAAAGGCCATTTACGTTCGGCATTTATGCCACAAAACGAAGAAAGGTCTAGCCGATTTTCAGTGCTTCGATTGACCGTGCAACCATTAATCAAAGCCGCACTGAGGCTATAGATCAACCTAATCTCACGTATAGTGTTGAAAAGCGTGGTTAGACGCGAGTTGACCCTGAGCTTGGCGCTCAAAAACGTCAACGGCGTACGGTCAATCTTGCCGAAGACGTATCTCAAACTCCCAAGAGTTATCAGAAGAGCGGTTTTTCCCAGCCACTTCACTAGATACTGGTATTGACCCTTACGACGACTTTGCTTTAAAAGTTTCTCCACGTGAAAGTGAAGGTTCTTCCGCACATTCAGCAGCGAGGGTTAGGGCCGAAATCTCGGCGAAACTATTTGATGCTTTAAAGCACGAGGTGCAACTTCTTCGTGGGAGCCTTACTCGGGTTGAGAGCTCTTTATAGGCGGTTCAGAACCGTCTTTCTATGCTGGAGCGTCAGCAACCTCGTTTAGAGGGCCAGCTGGACATCCTGGTGAGGATGCAGAATTTTTCGGCACGACTGCCTGTCTCGGCGCAAGCGCGTTTAGGTCCACGTGAAAAAGGGTCCCGATATGGCTTAAGCAAGCCAACGTAACACTGGGTGCGTACGCAGCTTGCTGGGAAGGTTTAGCGTGTAAGCTAGGCATTTCTTGGCCACAACAAAATTGGTCTAATAAAGCGCGAGCGCACTTTGGTCTTGATTACCGCGGAAACCAGGTCAGTAGGTATATTTTAAGGGTTTAATAAAACTCAGTATCCGACCATACAAGAATTAATACAGCTTCTGCCTTTGGCATCTGCTTGTTCTTTTTATTTGTCTTGGCTATCAGCCGTCGTGGTCCTTGCACGCCTTAAGACACTAAATCGCGTCGCGAGAAACCCGCATACTTGCTTCCGAACGGTAACAGGGCTGATATCAGCAAGCCTATCGGCCAATTGTCCCCCACCAAGCCCTAAACCACGCAGTGGTATCGTTAATGGAACGCGTAGGTGGGTGAGACCGTTTACATAGAACGGAGTATAGTCTGTAGAGGCATGAACAGCGTTATTTTTCTTAACGCAAACTCCACTACTGGGAGCATTGAGCTCCAGCGCTTTGATGTCTGAGCACACACGCTGCGTAAAACGTCTTCAATGACGCGATCGACACGTTCAGTTTGACCATCGGTCTGCGGATGGTCCGCAGTGGACATATCCAATCTGGTGCCAAGCACTCAAAAAATTGATTTCCAAAATTTACCCGTGAAACGGGGATCCCGATAAGAGACAATTGCCACTGGTCAAAGATGTTGTCGAAACACGCGATCGATAAACAGCTTAGCTGTACCCTCTCCATCAATGGAATCCGACATGGCCGCTAAGTGAGCCATTTTGCTCAAACGGTCAACAAAGACCACTATGCCGGTGTTACCGGCCGAATCCTCTCGGTATACCGAAAACAAAATCCAACACCCTGTGGGTACGGGCAGACGTGCTAGTGGCGCAGCAGCATGCGCCAAGGTTTTTAACCCGTTAGCAAGTTTCGCATGTGCAAACGTTTGTGCTGAACCATTTATAAAGTTTAGGCCACCAACCAGTAAATCTGGCTAACAGAGCCGTAGGTCTTTTCTCTACCGAGATGACCACCGAGGACAGTATCGTGTGCCTCATAGAGGATTCGGTACTTCAAATTCTCACCATGAGGAACAACGACGCGCGGAGGATCTGCAGCGTCCGTCCGTGAAATTATCAACAGGTCGTTATCGATATAAAATTGAGGTAATCTTGCACGCAACATGCCGAACTTTAGAGCTTAATTCAGTGCTCTTTAGAGCTCGTAGAAGAGCTACACACTGTTCATCCTTGGCGTAAGCCGAACGGATTAATTCCGTAATAGGTGACGAGATAGTCGTTAAATGAGAAAGCTCACAATCCGGCCTGCGTGATAACGCATCGGCCAAAGCATTTTGTATGCCGAGTTTATACTTCACCTCGAAGTGTATTCCGCAAAAAATGATAGCCATCCGGCCATTCTCTGTGAGAGATGGGGCGACTTAGTCGCCATGCGTAATGACGCGTGATCTGTATAAATCACAAACGGCTTAGAGCCGAGCAGATGAACTCTGAATTTGACGAGAGCATACTTCATAGCAAGTAACTCTTTGTCATGAACTGGGTATTTTTTCTGCAGCTTTAAGCTGTCTCGACTCGAACGCAATAACGCCCATCAGCATCTGTTTGAAACATAGCACTGCCAATGGCACAATCCGATGCCTCACAGACGACACTGAAAGGCGAATTTGGATTTAGCAGTGCCAGAATCGGGGCATGGATACGACTATCCTTAATTGCTTGAAAAGCTTTATGCTCTGTGCTAGTCCAGCACCAATCTTTTTCTTGTTTAGGCGATTAGATATTGGCCTAGCCATATCAGCGTGATTTTCGCTATATTTGTGTAAATAATTGGCGAGACACAACCACTTACGCAATCCTTTTGGTTTTTAGGCAACGGCCAATCTACTATGCCTTTTACCTTAGCGGGGTCCGCTCTAAGGCCTCGCTTTCCGATAAAGCATCCTAAAAAAGGAATTTCGTCTGCGCCAAAAATGCATTAAAATGCATTGGCATACAATTTGTTTGTGCGCATGCACTCGATCACTGCTCGCAAATAGTCTAAATAGTTTTTTATATCCGACCGACCCTGCTTCGCACGACTATGGACAAAACTGTCATCGAAATAAGTCTGTGCATAACTTTGATGAGGGCGAAACAGTTGCGTCACTAGACGATTAAATGTTGCCGGGGCGTTGGAAAGCCCTTGTGGCATAACCAGTCACTCCCATGACATGCCGCTTGGGGTGCTAACCGCTGTAAGCGGGATATCGCTAGCTCGCATGAGCAATTGGTAGTAACCATCGACTAAGTCCAATGACCATCCGGTAATCCGGAATCGGAAGAAGCCTCGTACTGATAGTACGGGCGGAGACGCCTAACATAAAACGTAGAATGCGTACGAATCCTACGCATCGCCTTGGCGATGTACTGTACATTGTACATCCCACCATATTATTTTGAAGAACATCCTTTCTAGGGATGGGGTTTTGTGCTGGTATAGTGACAGCATTAAGCTTATTATAAGCATGCACAATGCGCCATTTACCATTTGGCTTTTTGACACAAAATGTCGGTGTCGAATGAGGAGATTTGCTCTCTCGTACCATTCCAACCTCGTGTTTAGCAGGGAAGAAATCGTCAATGCCGTTACACTGTCCCTTTGGTAAAGGCCACAGTCGTGTGACACAGTATTTGGCCCCCGGAACCAAGTCAATTTCATGACAAACACCTCTATCCGGAGGTAAAACAGATGGTGGATAATTACGGTGGATAATTACATACCACATCTTAGAATTCCTTAATCAAGGAATAAAAAGGATCCGTAGGATCTTTAAGGATCGACGACCCATTTCGCGCACTAAGTGCAGCTTTTGTGTCATCCAGGACAGCTTCGTCTAGAAGTGACAATGAGTTTAACTCAATTGTTGGTCGAATGACCACCATCTCAGATAAGTCGCCAGCCTTTAAGGCTCGGCCGCACTCATCAATAGACATTTCGTCTAGCTCTAAAATACCATGTAGAAGGGATTGCCGCAAGGCTGACTTTCCTGTTGAAGATTGATGTATTCATCGGAAGTGTTGCACTCTATGCATATGCGTGTATACGGGATCGAATGACAAGAATAATACGGAGAAGTTGAGTGTGGAAAATATCGTGTGTTGTGGCTCAGTCGGGTAAGGCATGGCGGTGCGACCCACTGGTCACCGGTTCGATACCCGGTAACGACAAAAAGTAAAACCTTCGGGAACTGGTGTTTGGGGTTCACCAGCACTGTACCGCCAGACAGTGACGTCCCCCATTTTATGGTAGTCCACATATCTGGGAAAGGGGGCGCAGCAAACGATAGGAAATAATTAACGGTAGGATAAAGTTAACGGTAGGATAAAGCTAACGGTAGGATAAAGTTAAACTCAAAATATAACTTACTTTCCGGTTTGCAATCTCGACCGTAAGCCCATCTTCAAGCTCATAGCGTTAACGTAAATCAACAGGTTATGAGCCCAAGCAACGACTCCGGTTTCAAGATTGAGCCTTTTGACGGCTCAAACTACGTGCTATGGAGCTACAAGATGAAGATGTACCTCATGTCCAAGGG
>NW_027152033.1:0-2018 GCF_004359215.1 Bremia lactucae | reverse complement strand
CTTAATTGCTTGAAAAGCTTTATGCTCTGTGCTAGTCCAGCACCAATCTTTTTCTTGTTTAGGAGATTAGATATTGGCCTAGCCATATCAGCGTGATTTTCGCTATATTTGTGTAAATAATTGGCGAGACACAACCACTTACGCAATCCTTTTGGTTTTTAGGAACCGGCCAATCTACTATGCCTTTTACCTTAGCGGGGTCCGCTCTAAGGCCTCACTTTCCAATAAAGCATCCTAAAAAAGGAATTTCGTCTGCGCCAAAAATGCATTAAAATGCATTGGCATACAATTTGTTTGTGCGCATGCACTCGATCACTGCTCGCAAATAGTCTAAATAGTTTTTTATATCCGACCGACCCTGCTTCGCACGACTATGGACAAAACTGTCATCGAAATAAGTCTGTGCATAACCTCGATGAGGGCGAAACAGTTGCGTCACTAGACGATTAAATGTTGCCGGGGCGTTGGAAAGCCCTTGTGGCATAACCAGCCACTCCCATGACATGCCGCTTGGGGTGCTAACCGCTGTAAGCGGGATATCGCTAGCTTGCATGAGCAATTGGTAGTAACCATCGTCTAAGTCCAATGACCATTCCGGTAATCCGGAATCGGAAGACGCCTCGTACTGATAGTACGGGCGGAGACGCCTAATATAAAACGTAGAATGCGTACGAATCCTACGCATCGCCTTGGCGATGTACTGTACATTGTACATCCCACCATATTATTTTGAAGAACATCCTTTCTAGGGATGGGGGTTTGTGCTGGTATAGTGACAGCATTAAGCTTATTATAAGCATGCACAATGCGCCATTTACCATTTGGCTTTTTGACACAAAATGTCGGTGTCGAATGAGGAGATTTGCTCTCTCGTACCATTCCAACCTCGTGTTTAGCACGGAAGAAATCGTCAATGCCGTTACACTGTCCCTTTGGTAAAGGCCACAGTCGTGTGACACAGTATTTGGCCCCCGGAACCAAGTCAATTTCATGACAAACACCTCTATCCGGAGGTAAAACAGATGGTGGATAATTACATACCACATCTTAGAGTTCCTTAATCAAGAAATAAAAAGGATCCGTAGGATCTTTAAGGATCGACGACCCATTTCGCGCACTAAGTGCAGCTTTTGTGTCATCCAGGACAGCTTCGTCTAGAAGTGACAATGAGTTTAACTCAATTGTTGGTCGAATGACCACCATCTCAGATAAATCGCCAGCCTTTAAGGCTCGGCCGCACTCATCAATAGACATTTCGTCTAGCTCTAAAAGACCATTTAGAAGGGATCGCCGCAAGGCTGACTTTCCCCTCAATGTTATCGGTAACACCACTTACAAGCATGTGTAATTGCTCACTCGTATCACTTTGGGAGGGTATACACGCTTCGTGTCTCTCCTGTCTTGGAATGGAGATAATACGCCTCTTAGAGGCCGGGACATTCACGTCCCCGAGCATTCCAGCCTGTATTGCTTCTATACAAGACATGGTGTCTAATTTGACATCCGACAAGGAGTTAGATAACTCAACTTCCTTATCCAGCGAACGTTTACGTGTCGCGTCACGTGCATTAGGAGGGTTTGACCCAAAACGTCCTGGCGAACCGCAAATAGTGTCACTATGGACACTCAGTATGTGTGCCACCTCGGCCGACCACACTCGGTGGACTTAGACGTGCCACTCCACGTATCTCAGGGATATCGCATCCTTGACGCCTTGGCGAATCGCCAATAGTGTCACAATTGACACTTAGTATGGTGCCACCTCGGCCGACCACACTAGGTGGTCTTCAACGTGCCACTCCACGTATCTCAGGGATATTACACCCTTGATGACTCGGCCTTAGGCCGACCACACTCGGTGGTTTTAAACGTGCCACTCCACGTATATCAGGGATATTACACCCTTGATGACTCGGACTTAGGCCAACAATGCTGTTCAGCAATCAGTAAATCGTTATTTCAACATGTGTCACTCGACGGAGTTTGTGTCGTTTTCTCCTTTCTTCTGAGTCGGGCTC
>NW_027152032.1:88834-93855 GCF_004359215.1 Bremia lactucae | reverse complement strand
TGGCTGCATTAAGACGTGCCCGCCTACAAAGTTGCTAATGCTGGTTCAAGAGACTAACGTTTCGTATAGATACACGGCTATTAGTGTACAAGATTTTAAGGCTGTTAACCCTCACGGATCATTGCGTAAGCCATTCGTAGGTACGAAAAGTTTTTATATTTAAAGGAAACCTGAACATTTTTTAATTTTCAAATGTTAAAATAAGTTTTCATAGTGTGCCAAACATCGCCCTAGTGTACTAATTTTGCGCTACTAGAAATAAATATCTGATGGCTGGCACGTGTCAGGCACAGGTAGAGATTTCTAGTAGTGTTAATTTATGACAGTAGGGTCAAAATTTCCGATTACCAACCAAACTATAATTCAGATACGGTTGCTGGGTGTAGCGGAGCTACCTCGCTCCTAAAGTCAGAGGAGACTTTCCAACTGATAGAGTCACTTAATTTAATTAAACTAATTGGTTTAACAACTCAAGGAGTCGTTCAAGCTATTAAAGCTTAAGGAATCCTAGTTCAAGGGATTCCAAGTAGCAACTAGTGCCCATGAGGATATACCTTAAAAATGCTACTATCTCTTACAGATCAATCTGCAAGCCTTACAAAGCACTTACCTCCTTGGATCAAAAGGGGATGTGCACTTTATTTAATTATTCAAATCTAAAAACCTTACCCTAGCTGATTTAAAATAGATTTTGGCCGCCAGATTTATATTTGGCGGCGACCACATTTGTATCCATAACAAATGGGATTTAAGTAACTAACTATTTTAAAATTAGATAAAAGGGTATTTTACCCATAAAGTAAATGTACCACAACACCGGTTCTCCAACCGATGTGTGCCCCATTCCACCCTCCCCCATCAGACTGTTGACACCGAGTGACCACATTCGCTTCATGTCCTCTTTGAGGTTGGAACCTAAACAGCTAACCGTTTGGTTGTGTTGTCTATTCCTTTGTCTAATGACGATCAAGCGTGAGTCACAGACTCTGAGCACCTTCCTCGACGTTGACGGAATGGTAAACTTTGAAAGTCACTCTTCATCAGCGGAGGAGGAAAAAGAGCGTCGTTCTCTCATGTCTTCTCCTCCGAACGAACGTCGGCGAGCCCCGAATCCGTTCCCAGGACGTGTTGCCGCTGATGTCTTAACTGCATTGAGCAGGACACGGGACCCTGAGTCCGACATATTTCGAATCCGCTCGATGAAGAGTAAAAGCAGATCATCCTCATAGAAGAAAGAGCTCGTCGTCGAACTGCCAAAAAGCGAAAGCTAAGGCTCAGAGTTACTATAGATTTTCTCCGCTTAGTGCGGACGAGCGTCTCAAAGAGATAGCGGGTCATAGCTTGGCCATCTGTATCTCTGGTGACCCGGCGAGGACGCCGGAGGAGATCGCTGCTCGCGACGCTTTTCATGAGCAATACCTTACGCAAAAGGTAATGACGCGAAGCCAGTATCTGACACGTTTACGTAATCAAGCCCGTGGGGCTTCGGTCACCTCCATGAGGGAAATTTCGATCGACTTGTTTCCAAACAAAACAAGAACTGTAAACGAAGTCTCATTTGAGAAATGGGTTCACCGGGCCCGCAAACTCCGTAATATCTGTAATATCAGAGAGTCTGCAGATATGGCTGATGTTCGTTTGGAACGGAAGCTTCGCTTCGATTTCACCAAGCTTTATGCCAAAGGCCAATTACGTTCGGCATTTATGCCACAAAACGAAGAAAGGCCTAGCCGATATTTCAGTGCTTCGGTTGACCGTCCAACCATGAATCGAAGCCGCACTGAGGCTATAGATCCACCTAATCCCACGTTTAGTGGTGGGAAGCGTCGTTTGACGCAAGTTGACCATGAGCTTGGCGCTCAAAAACGTCAATGGCGTACGGGCTCTCTTGCCGAAGAGGTACCTCGAACTCCCAAGAGTTTTCAGAAGAGGGGTACCCTAGCCACTTCACCAGATACTGGTATTGACCCTCACGACGACGTCGCTTTAAAAGTTTCTCCACATGAAATGAAGGTTCCCTGAAAGCGAGGGAGGGGGCCGAAATTTCGGCGGAAGCATTTGATGCTCTACGGCACGAGGTGCAACTTCTTCGTGAGGTCCTTGCTCGGGTTGAGAGCTCTTTTGAGGCGGTTTGGGACCGTCTTTCGACGCTGGAGCGTCAGCAGCCTCGTTTAAAGGGCCAGCTGGACATCCTGGTAAGGATGCAGCAATCTGCGGCACGACCGCCTGTCTCAGCGCAAGCGTTATTAAGTCCACGTGGGAAGGGTCCCGATATGGCTCAAGCAAGCCAACGTAAAACACTGGGTGTGTACGCAGCTTGCTATGAAGATTTAGCGTATAAGCTAGGCCCTTCTTGGCCACGACTATAAATGGTCCAATAAAGCGCGGGTGCAATTTGGTTTGGTCTTGAAGTTTGCGGAAACCAAGTTGGCAGGTAGGTTTTTAGCGTTTAGTAAAACTCGGTCTCCGACCATATAAGACTTAATACAGCTTCTGCCTTTGACATCTGCTTGTTCTTTTTGTTTGTCTTGTCTTGGCGATCAGCGATCATGTCACGTACATGTCTTAAGACACTAAATGGCGTCGCGAGAAGCTCACTTATTTGTTCCCGAATGGTAATAGGGGTGATACCAGCAAGCCTATCGGCTAATTCTCCCCCACCAAGCCCTGAACCACGCAGTGGTATCATTAATGGAACGCGTGGGTAGGTTAGACCGTTTACATAGAACGGAGTATAGCCTGTAGAGGCATGTACAGCTTATTTAACGCAAACTCCACCACTGGGAGCATTGAGCTCCAGCGCTTTGGTGTCTGAGCACACATGCTGCGTAAAACATCTTCAATGACGCGATTGACACGTTCAATTTGACCATCGGTCTGCGGATGGTCCGCTGTGGCTATGTCGAATATGGTGCCAAGCACTCGGAAAATTGATTTCCAGAATTTACTCGTGAAACGGGTATCCCGATCAGAGACAATTGCCATTGGCAAACCATATTGTCGAAACACGCGATCGAATAACAGCTTAGCTGTACCCTCTCCATCAATGGAATCCGGCACGGCCGCTAAGTGAGCCATTTTGCTCAAACGGTCAACAAAGACCACTAAACCGGAGTTACCGTCTGAATCTTTCGGTAGACCGAAAACAAAATCCACACTCATGGACTTCCAACACCCTATGGGTACGGGCAGAATTGTTAGTGGCGCAGCAGCATGCTCCCAGAGTTTAACCCGTTGGCAAGTTTCGCATGTGCGAACATATGTGCTGACCCATTAATAAAGTTTGGGCCACCAATAAATTTGGCTTACAGAGCCGTAGGTCTTTTCTCTACCGAGATGACCACCAAGGACAGTATCGTGTGCCTCATAGAAAATTCGGTACTTCAAATCCTCATCATGAGGAACAACGACACGCGGAGGGTCCGAGATGTCTGTGCAATAAAGCAACAGGTCATTATCGATAGAAAATCGATGTAGCCTTGCCCGCAAATGTGCCAGCAATTGAATACCTGAATCAGGGTTCTTGAAAGCTCGTAGCAGAGCTACACACTGTTCATCCTTGGCGTAAGTTAAGTTCCTTGGTTTAGCGGCGTACTTGCACAAGCACTCTCGCAATTATGCAGAGATGACAGTTCATCTCTCTAGTCTCTTGAAAAAAGACAATAAAATTGGTTTTGGAACGCTGGTTGTCAACATTCGTTTAAAGGTATCAAGCAAAGTTTGATGCAATCGCCCATCTTGGCGATTGCAGATCAAGACAGACCATTCCATGTGGTCTGTGACGCCAGCGATTTCGCAATCGGCTGCACGTTAATGCAATACAATACAGACGGCGCGGAGCGCGTCGTCTGTTACCAATCGCGTCAGCTGCAACCAGCTGAACGCAATTACCCAGTGCATGACAAGGAACTCCTTGCCATGAAATATGCATTGGCTAAATTTAGGGTCTATCTCCTAGGAGATAGACCGTTCATCGTATATACGGACCATGCGTCATTACGCACGGCCGTCAATAGCCCACACCTCTCGCAAAGAATGGCGAGGTGGCTATCCTTCTTCGCGGAGTATAACTTCTCCGTCGAATATAAACCAGGACGACTTAATGTCGTCGCTGATGCGTTATCACGCCGACCCGATTTCGAGTCAGCAGTGCACCCCAACAGTAAAAGTGATCTTACTGTTGCAACACTCACTACGAGTGTTCCATCATCAACCTTAGTTGATGAAATAAAGAAAGCCTATAAAGAAGATAAGGACCTTCTTTGTCTGATGGATCATTTAATGAATCCATCCGATAAATCTTTTAAAGATCTACCGGCTTTATATCGATCGTCATCCGATCGATACACAACACGTAACGGCTTATTGTATTACACAGCCGTTACCGGCGACACCCCACGTGTCGTCGTCCCGACTCACAATGATTTGCGCTTGCGCATCATGTATGAGTGTCACGATGCTCCAACAAGTGGACATCGTGGACGTGAGAAGACTTACCTCACGGTAAGTCGATACTTTTACTGGCCCCGCCAGTATCAGTTTGTGCGCAAGTACATTCGTGCTTGCGAGGTTTGTCAACGGGTGAAGCCTAGCCCTTCATCCCGTGCACCTCTTCAACCTCTACCACTTCCGGCAGAGTGTTGGCAGTCCGTATCTATGGACTTCGTCTTCGGATTTCCCGAAGACGAACACAAAAACAATGGAATCCTTGTTTTTGTAGACAGATTCAGCAAGATGGTACACCTTGCTGCGGTACCAGAGTCGATTACGGCTCCGGGTTGTGCCCGTGTCTTTATCGACACGGTATTCAAACTCCATGGGTTACCCCGTGAATTAGTCTCGGATAGAGATCCGAGATTCACGGCGGCGTTCTGGCAATCCGTGTTCCGATCTCTCGGAACACGGCTGACTATGTCAACATCTGATCACCCGGAAACGGATGGTCAAACAGAACGCGTAAATCGCGTCCTCGAAGAGATACTTCGAGGTTACGTCCAATCGTATCCGAATTGGAGCGAGTT
>NW_027152032.1:79429-88333 GCF_004359215.1 Bremia lactucae | reverse complement strand
TGTTGACTGAGTGTCACTACTGACACTCAGTATGATGCCACCTCGGCCGACCATACTCGGTGGACTTAGACGTGCCACTCCACGTATCTCAGGGATATTACACCCTCGTAACTCGGCCTTAGGCCAACAATGCTTTTAGCATTCAGTGAATCGTTATTACAACGAGGGCCACTCGACGGAGTACGTGCCGTTCCACTTATTTCTGCTGAGTCGGGCTCAGAATTAATGATTTTAACATGAAAGTTTATTAACTCAGACATGCCAATGTCTAAAACACTGACAGACTCATTCAATGATTCGCGCCAATAGCGCTTCTGCTGTCTAGCAAATGTGGGTTCATGACTCTCCAAAACTTTGCTAGGAACATTGCGTGGCGCCTAAGGTCTTAGACCTTCAATCAATCCATGGGTCATGTTTTTTGAATTAGGCCATACCAAGGATGAGATCATATCTCGAATCTAAATCAAGGACGAGACAGCGTTCCATACTGTCAAAGTCTTGAAACTTGAGACCTAAGTTCAATGGAGCTTTGGGAACAGTGACACGAGTCCCAGTTTCTAAGCGAACAGTGATTGTGTCACCTTCATGCGCTCTAGGCGCCTCAACGTACTTCCTTAAAGGGAAAGGCGTCGAGCATGATTGCAACACGCTCCTAAGTCAATTAAAATTAACCACGACTTATCAAAGCCTTTTAAAGTCGCTTGAGCGACTAGCAAACCAGGCTCGTACTCTCGCCCCGTGCCATTGAGCACCGAGCTAATCGGGGCTAGTTCTTGTTTATTCTCACCTCCTAGAGGTTCAACAGAGCCTTGGTCTCCCCAGTTGGGCGCCCGGTACCTACTGGGGATCGGCATTTTCCCGCACCGTACCATATCTCTCGTATAAATCGGAGCTGGAGCTCTTTCGAGCTTCACGCGAATTTCGTATGGGGAAGGCCGGACGTAAATGTTTTGTGCTTCCGCACATTTAACATCTACGGATGGTCTTATGCTATTCCACAGCTTGAAAGACCTCTTCTTCTTCCTCAATTAAGCTTAAATCCATGGGTTTCGCTCTATTAGACGGAACCCATGTGCTCGAAGAGATTGTTTGGTAAACAGGCGTGCTAACGCGAGCAGACTTAACGTCGAACTCGGCGCGTAGCGCTATGGCAACTGCCTCTTCGAAAATTAGAAGGATGGGATTGGAATAATACAGTCCGGGTAACGCCCTTATTGAGACCCCCCTTCATAAAGATGTTTACTTCAATTGCTTCTTGCACCGGGTCTTGATGCATATATGCAATGAGAGTTCTCAACTCCTGGACAGAATCCCATGCGTTCTTTTACCCTGTCGAGTCGCTAGGAGCCGTGCTCTCATGCGAAAAGCCTGATCGGGCGGTGCAAACATGCTGGTCATATGCTGTTTCAGCGAATCCCATAAGGAAAAAGCGTCGTTCATGGACGTGCTGCACGATAGTGCCCACTCCATGGCTCTACCTCCAAGTTTAGAAATGGCCATAGCCACCTTTTGCCGTTTTGGTAAGAACAAAGCGGAATCAGTGGACATTTCCACCTAATTAATCCAAAAAGAGAGATGCTCTCCCTCTTTTTTCTCCAATGTCTTCACATTTACAGTTAGAGGGCGAGCCCTCGCCTCTGAGTCAGGTACATAGATGTACCGGGTCGGCATAGATGCCGCTAAGTGGTCCTGTGCCTGACCGATCAGGGAGGCTTCGTACCGCATGAAGGCTTCAAGCCTTGCATGCAGGACCTCTGGTCCCTGGGAGATAATAAATTCCACGGGCTCAAGCCCGAATAAGGTTTTGAGCTTGTCATAAGCGGTGCGTTGCGCTTCTGACAGTTCTGAAACCTCTTCCATTTTCGTGAGATATTAGTCTTCTAAAGACTCAGGCGTAGATTGACTACGAGTGCTACCAGTTGTAGCGGAGCTACCTCGCTCCTAAAGTCAGAGGAAGACTTTCAAACTCAGAAAATCACTTTATTCTATTAAACTAATGCGTTTAACAATTCGGGGAGTCGTACAAGCTATCAAAGCTTAAGGAATCCTAGTTCAAGGGATTCAGGGGTTCGTAGAACCAAGTGGCAACTAGTGCCCAAGAGGATATACCTTAGAAAGGCTTCAATCTCTTACAGATCCCTGCGCAAGCCTTAGGAAGACACTTAACGCTTCAAGATCAAAAGGGGAACTGAACTTGATTTAATTATTTAAATCTAAAAAACTTACCCTAGCTAATAAAAATAATAGATTTTGGCCGTCAGATTTATATCTGGCGGCAACCACATTTATATCCCATAATAATAGGATTTAAGTAACTAACTATTTTAAGATTAGATAAAAGGGTATTTAACCCATAAAGCAAATGTACCACAACAACGGTTCTCCAACCGATGTGTGCCCCATTATAGTGAATCTCCTCTATTTAACCCTTTTTCACCCCCTTCCTTAAGCTTTGATAGCTTGTACGACTCCCTGAAGTGTTAAACCCATTAGTTCAATAGACTAAGTGACTCTCCGAATCTGAAAGTCTTCCTCTGACTTTAGGATGAGGTAGCTCCGCTACACCTGGTAGCACTCGTAGTCAATCTACACCTGAGTCTCGTGCAGTAGAGCATCAAATGCTTCCGCCGAAATTTCGGCCCCCTCCCTCGCTTTCAGTTTCATGTGGAGAAACTTATAAAGCGACGTCGTCGTGAGGGTCAATACCAGTATCTGGTGAAGTGGCCAGGTTAACCCTCTTCTGAAAACTCTTGGGAGTTCGAGGTACCTCTTCGACAAGACAGCACGTACGCCATTGACGTTTTTGAGCGCCAAGCTCAGGGTCAACTCGCGTCAAACGAAGCTTCCCACCACTAAACGTGGGATTAGGTGGATCTATAGCTTCAGTGCGGCTTCGATTCATGGTTGGACGGTCAACCGAAGCACTGAAATATCGGTTAGGCCTTTCTTCGTTTTGTGGCATAAATGCCGAACGTAACTGGCCTTTGGCCTTAAGCTTGGTGAAATCGAAGCGAACCTTCCGTTCCAAACGAAAATCAGCCATATCCGCAGGCTCTCTGATATTCCAAATATTACGAAGGCTGCGGGCCCGGTGGACCCAGTTCTCAAATAAGACTTCGTTTTCACTCCTTGTTTCGTTTGGAAACAAGACGATCTGAATTTTTCTCATGGAAGTCACCGAAGCCCCACGGGCTTGATCACGAAAACGCGTCAGATACTGATTTCGCGTCATTACCTTTGCGTAAGGTATTGGTCATGAAGAGCGTCGCGAGCAGCGATCTCCTCCGGCGTCCTCGGTGTGGGACCGGAGATCCAGATGGCCAAGCTATGACCCGCGATCTCTTTGAGACGTTCTTCCGCACTAAGTGGGGTGAGTCTGTATTCACTATGACTTTCGCTTTCGCTATCTCGGCATCTCGACGACGAGCTTGTTCCTCTGTGAGGATTGTCCGCTGTTGCTCTTCATCGAGCGGATTCATAATGATGTTGGACTCAGGGTCCCGTGTCCTGCTCAATGCAGTTAAGACATCAGCGGCACCACGTTCTGGGAACGGATTCAGAATTCGCCGACGTTCGTCCAGAGGAGAAGACATGAGAGAACGACGCTCTTTTTCCTCCTCCTCCGATTGAGAGTGACTATCAAAGTCCACCATTCCCTCATCCCCGAGGAAGATGCTCAGAGTCTCTGACTCACGCTTGATTGTCATCTTGCAAAGGAATGGAAAACATAACCAAACGGTTAGCTGTTTAGGCTCCAACATCAAAGAGGAAATGAAGCGAATGTTGTCACTCGGTGTCAACAGTCTGATTGGGGAGGGTGTAATGGGGCACACATCTGTTGGAGAACCGGCGTTGTGGTACATTTACTTTATGGGTAAAATACCCTTTTATCTAATTTTAAAATACTTAGTTACTTAAATCCTATTTATTATGGGATATAAATGTGGTCGCCGCCAAATGTAGATCTGGCGGCCAAAATCTATATTAAATCAGCTAGGGTAATGTTTTTAGATTTAAATAATTAAAAAAAGTGCAGACCCCCTTTTGCTCTAAGGCGGTAAGTGCTTTCTAAGGCTTGCGCATTGATCTGTAAGAGATAGAAGACTTTCTAAGGTATATCCTCTTGGGCACTAGTTGCCACTTGGCTCTACGAACCCCCAAATCTTTTGAACTAGAATTCGTTAAGCTTTAATAGCTTGTACGACTCCCTGAGTTGTTAAACTTATTAGTTTAATAGAACTAAGCGACTCTTTGAGTCTGAAAGTCTTTGTCTGACTTTAGGAGCGAGGTAGCTCCACTACACCACCGCTGTAAAGCATAGTTACATTCATGCAAAGAGCGTGAATTAATAGAAGGTAATAGTGGCTGTTTTTCTCTATAAAATGCCTGCCTACTTGTAACGGGGTGTTTCGTTACATAAGTACTATTTTCTATAAATGAAAATAAATATAATTTCCTAAAAGAGATAACAAATATAATTTCCTACAAGAGAAATAAATAAAGACGTGCAAAATTATTATCTTTATTAATTTTGACTTAAATAGTTCCAATAATACCAAATTTGGTATAATTGATGCAATAAGACATTGGCTCAATTGATTGGTTGATTTGAGTCTAAATTACCTCCCGCCAATCGTTTCAAGACACGATTGTGCTGTGCGCAAGGAGGCGCCATACTTGGTTAGATATTCTATATAATAAGTTCAGTTGTAGATAAAACATTTTTACGTAGGAAACTAGATATATTGAGACAGTTTTACTTTTTCCTAATTCTAATCCTTTGAATTATCTGAGGTAGCTAAAGCCCCTTAGCTACTTAAAATCTTCCTCTGCACCCTTGTGTACGTGAAGTTTGAAGCACCTCACCTATACTGTATTCAGTGTAAGGTTAACCAGTAATTATCAGTACTAGAGAAAGATGTCCCGTTACACCTGGTAGCACTCCGTAGTCCGTTCAATGGCCCATGCACGTTCCATCCAACATTGACATGTTGGATGGAGAAGGAGGAAGCTTCCAAGCCCCTCAAGAAGGTTATCACGCAACGCGTGAGAGGTTTCCTCATTTGAGTGACCACAAATGGAGAGCGATCGAATGGATAAGTTCGATCGTAGGCAGGCCAGCCGTTGGAGCTATGATGTACACTCTGGGCAGAGACGAACAGCATGCGGCCATCGTCCTGACTGTAGCTCTCTTTTTATACCAGAGGCCAATGAGCTCGTCACGTGGTATGCCTTCGTGGCTGAATTAATTTAACACAAACTTGAGGGGGCCCAAGGAAAGTAACCTTGGTTCACTAGCAAGGCTCTCAACAAACAATGATGTTGGTTCGGTCGTTAGCATCACTGCACAAGACCTCAGTGTGAAAACCCAACACATTGTGGAGTTAGGTCCTGACGGCTGTGCACAAGCACAGACAGCGTCGAACTTCGACCACTCGAGTAAGTTCGGTGGCACGAAACAAGGATGCTTGCTTAAATACCAACATCCAAAAGAGATTAAACGTCAGTCTATAAAAGACAGTGCAAAGTTCTAGGTCGACTGGAGAGTCGATCGTAGAGGCAACCACAGCTAGAGGCAGTTGGGGGGAAATGAGACAATATATGTCATAGTAAACAATGGATCAAGTGTAGGCGCTTATACACTTGATCTGATAGCGCCTCCGAAGTTAACTTCGAAGATTAATCAAATGCCAATGCTTGAACCGAAACGGTTCTTGCGTGATCTGCAAAGTGGCAAAGTCAAGCAGATCTGCGTTTTTTTTACAACTACGTGGCCTTTATTCTATCGGCAATAGTATCTCCTGAGAACGAGCGAACTCATAGTAGCTCATCGATGGACGAAAGTGTCATCGATGAGAAGACTCGGATTGAATGTTTTCCTTCCCAATCCTGGGAGACTTTAAAAGGATACCCCTGTATAGGGATATCATAAAATTTAAGCATGTCTTCCCTGAATCAATACCGTGCGAGTTGCCTGAGGATAAATGCACTCGACACGAAATTGACGTTATCCCAGGTTCGAAATACTGTGTCATGAAGCAATGGCTATAGCCTCGTGAACAAGTTATAGCGATCGTCAAATTCTTTGCCGATTGCTTAGCAGCGGGTCATGCGAGGAATTTAAATTCTTCACATAGCTCTCCGACCTTCTGTGTGCGTAAAGCAACAGGAAAACGGCGGATAGTGGATGCATTCAATAAATTGAATGCTGCTACGGCACCGGCATAAACCACCGATACCGAGAAAAGACGTGGTCATTGGTGGTATGTCAAAGAGTACCATATTTTCGTCCATATATCTGATAAAAGGATTCCATCAGATACTGATGCGGTTCACAGCAGTAAGCACTCAAAGCGATAGTGGCTAGTCATGCAACAAGGGCTTAGTAATACCCCCTGCAACATTTAACATACGTGTAATCAAACTATCAGGTTCAGTGCAAAATTTTGCACCGAATTAGATTGATGACGTCTTAGCTCTCAGCTGAGCCATGAACGAAAAGTCGGCTGTTAAAGTACATCGTACTCACGTCCGAAAGTTTTTTACACTTATGCGATGCAAGGCGCAATAAATTATTTCTTACTACCGAGTCGGCTGATTGTCTTTGCCTACTTTGCCCGAAACCAAGAGAGGATACCCCACGAGAGGCACAGTGTCCACATTAGAGCGCATGGTTACGCACGACAAGTCCGTTTAGATGCGACTAGCAATTATTTTGAATCGTTAGAGTATAGTCGATTGCTCTTGCAAAGCAAAGAAGAGAAGGAGGAATTTGAAGTGAGGTCGTAAGACTGTGACAAAGGTTAAAAAGACGTAGATGAAGAGACTTAATTGCTCAAGATGAATTACGCGAGAATTGTATGAAGTCAAGCAACGATGTGAGACTTTGTTGTGATTAAATGATGAAAATGAAACGAAAAAGAATTTTTTTGTAGATCCCCATATATATGTTAAAATACAGAGTGACTAGCATATACCGCTAGTTTTAAGGCCATGAAACGATTTGTCAACCAGATTTTGATATTAAGCGGGCGATTAGTACACGCGATGAGATTTTGTTGCTAGGAATAGAAGAGAACTTATGTTTATAAAATAATAATCGGAAATCTTTGCACAGTCTAAGATCTGATAACTGAGCTGCACCAATCAACTGCTTAGACCATTGCAAGGCTCCGACTAATTTTGGGCGAACCGGAAGCAGCGATAACACGCTACCACTGCAACCCTAAGAATGTCTGCAGTATCTTTAACCTTCAGAGCTCGCTCGCTTGTGCACAACTTACAACAAATAAGTGAGCACCGATTTACTCCACAGCGTATGGATAGGTGATGTGGAAGATCAGATTCAGCAGTCGAGGAATCAGATTGTCGTTGAACTCGTTTGGTCGCGAGAAGTGAAGTCTTTTTGCTAGACTTGCTCAAATTTGTCCGCTTGGCTGCACTGGTATGCTGACGGGTGAGGCTGGTGATGAGAAGCCTATTATTATAATCATGCGTATGTTACCAGGAAGAAGAAAGAGCATGCTCGGACGAGAAGTTGTTCTTGTAAAATTTACAGCGAGCTCCACTCATTTTCTGTTTGTAAAAAAAAAACTTCTTGAGGTAACGGGGTACCTTTTGCTTGTACTGCTTCAGTACGAGCTAAACTACATGTAGGCAAGGTGCCTCTAATTACCTCATTTACACGACGTGCAGAGGGGATACTAAGTTGCTAAGTGTGGCTTAGCATCGAGGAGGCATATGCTATAGCACGTAGTATAGACAGAAATTAAAATTAAAGCTAATTTTTTTAAGCGCGTAGTACTCAAACATAGTAGGGATGGTTGTTAGGTTTTACAATTTTGATAGCAACTCAATGCTCACCACTCATTGCAGGGGTCCAGCAGCGATGAGCGAGTTTTATAATATGGCATCTATCAACCAATGAACAAAACTGTCACAATTTACTGCACAATATTATCGACCAAAATAACATTCTTTATTATCCTTCTTATAAATTATACTTATTCAACGGGCTAATCCGTTACAGATTTGGAACAACGTGCGATATAGCGAAAAAGATATCTCTTGGCGAACGGATCCCGAATAGTGGCAAAGAATGTTTTGGAGCGATGTGTGCTTCATGATGATTTGTTTATACATGCAGAAACAGGGCTTATCCACAAAGTTTGTTCACTCACTGGTTGCGACACGTGAACGTATAAATTGTCCAAGGAACTTCATTGATTATATTAAAGACTTTAAATCTGGCCCCAAAGAAATTCAACTCGCGTTCATCAAGGATCAATTTAGCGGTCGCTTTATCTTTAATAGCGACAGCCAATGTACGAAAATGCAATTAGTTAAATTACAATTGACCATCCGATAATGGGGTTGACTTCACGCTACTAGGACACGGGAGCCGCAACGTTGAGATGTTTGACACGTTTCTGTAGCGGAGCTACCTCGCTCCTAAAGTCAGAGGAAGTCTTAAGGACTCAGTGAGTCACTTAGTTTTATTGAACTAATGGATTTAACAATTCAGGAAGTTGTACAAGCTATTAACGCTTAATGAATCTAATTCAAGGGATTCGGGGGTTCGTAAAACAAATTGCAACTGATGCCCAAAAGGATATACCTAAGAAAGCCTTCTATCTAATGCACATCAATGCGCAAGCCTTAAGAAGGCACTTATTGCTTTAAGATCAAAAGGGAAACTGCACTTAATTTAATAATTTTATCGAAACCCTCACCCTAGCAAATTTGAAATAGATTGATGCCGCCAGATTTTTTGCTGGAGACGACGAATTTGTTACACAATAAAATTGTGTAGGGTTTAGGGTTTAGGGTTTAGGGTTTAGGGTTTAGGGTTTAGGGTTTAGGGTTTAGGGTTTAGGGTTTAGGGTTTAGGGTTTAGGGTTTAGG
>NW_027152032.1:71554-79329 GCF_004359215.1 Bremia lactucae | reverse complement strand
GATTTGACCACCCTTTTCAAGAATCCCCAAAAGATTCTTGTGATCGCGAACCAGGTTCTCATGTTGAACCTGAAATTTCTCATGCCAGTTCCGAATATCCTCGAAACTACGATGAGCTGACGACAGCTCATCGCAAACAGCATAATACTTCCGTTCGTACTCCAACATGGAGTACGCACTCTTCAAACGGTCTTCCAACCGCTCGATATGGTGAGCCTGCACCATCTGCTTCAACGAGCGACGCTTGCCGCGCTCGTGCTCAAGACCCTCCTCCAAATCATGGAGGAAGTGATCGTTTTTGTCGATCTTCGACATTAGATCCGACACACAGTTCGGATCTAATTTTCCCTCCTCCACCACAACCAATGGTGGATTCCCACGGGGATCATCGTTTCCTTGTGGAACGTATCCAGAACCACCGTGATGTTAAGGGGCAGCGAACAAGTTATTTTGTTCGCTGGCGTGGCTATCCACCTTCACATAACAGCTGGGAGCCTCGTTCCCAGCTGGTTGCTGACGTTGAGGGCCTCTTCCGTCAGTATGACGAGACCCATCCGTCCGATGGTTCAGAAGGCCCACAGGAAATCACGCGCTTCTGGCGCCTGTAGATCGATTGGGAAACGTCAATCCCATCCCGCATCTTAATTGAGATGAGAGCCCTTCCCCAGGGCAAAGTAAGGGAATAGACATCCCCTTTTACCCTCTTCGAGTTGTCAACACAACACCGACAGAGATCACCCCACGTGAGGCATGGAAGATCAGCCTCGCGTGACAACCGATGCAATTTATACTTTGCACCGGTTGGAGTTCGTTTCTCAAATTTAACGCGATTCGCGTTAAGTTTTTTAAGCCAGGCTTCGCGTCCAATGTCTTTGACATTGGGAATGAACGCGCTCCAGGCTTGCATAAGCGAGAATTTATCTCGCTTATTGTTGCCACTAAACCATCGATGCTTGATAAAAGCATCGAGATAAAAATCTTCCTCAGCGCGAAAGTTCTTCGCGCTGGAATCAAGACCATGAAGCTTTGTCGCAATAAATAAAGGATATTTATTGTGAGGAGTAGTTCCTCCAGACAAACGATTGATAAGCCGTTCTGGCAAAAGCCACGGCTTCTCCTCAAGGGCGAGATGAGACATTATATTGTCTTCACTCCCCTGAGTGGTACCACTGAAGCAGGGGTACCTCAAAACTTTACTTACGATGGCTTACGCCATCGTCGTCACGTTGCACAGAGACACGTGCAGGTGACCGTACGGGAGACGGAACGGGCGATGAGGGATCATCCTCATCGTCGGAACTAAATAGACTACTCGTCTATTAGAATGACCCCTCTCATTCGAAGGCTCATAGTCAGCCGGCTGACGTATATCCGGCGACTGTTTGATTCTCCTCGAGTCAGCCAATTCGTCCGACTCGCATTCGTAGTCGACCTCCAAAGAGGGGTCGTATTCACGTGGTAAATCACCACGTGCACTCACAACATCTAGTGTTCTGCGAATGGAAGATACTACGGAAGACAAAACGTCTGCCGCAAGAGATAACAGTGCGTCACCCGCGGCTGCACGAACCGCAGCCTAAGGCGCAGCACTATCGTCGCCCCGCATGAGTTGATTCTTCATGCGATGGAATTTAAAATGATGGTTCTGACCAATCAACATCATTTTTAAATTAACTGGTCACATAGTGACCACTCCATCCAATGCCAGTCAGAGTGATTGTCGTTTAAGGGGGGGTGATGTAACGGGGTGTATCGTTACATGAAATTAACACTTAAAGGTTGTTAATTAATATATTATCTAAAAGGTAGATACTATTTGGAGGATATTACTTTATATAGTAATGTCCTGAATTCTTATCCATAGATAGGTATAGACCATTATATATATTTATTCCGCAGACTAATCAGGTGTAGATGTAAATAAAAGAGAGAGACAGATAAGATAAGATAAGATTTCAATTGCATATTCAGTATTAGCTTAATATTAAGTTAGCATTAACAGATAGAAAGATTAGAAATTTAATTAAATTAATACATTTTCATTTAACCCTTTTTAACCTAGTTGTCTCAAGAGAAGTGTTTCTCTGCTCGTACTAGTGTACGTGAATAACACAAGGCGCCACTCGCAACTGAAGCAGTGCGAAGTGGACTTGTACTGAAGCAGTGCGAAGTGGACTTGTACTGAAGCAGTACAAGTCGTAGTGCCCCATTACAGTATTAATATAATTAAGTTCTTCTCGTCTATCTACTTAATACTAACGTATTTATAAACTAACACAAAACATGTACTAAAAGTTTTATCTGTCTTTCTCTTTGTGCGCGTCCAGCGCTTACTGGACCGCGGAGAAAGTAGATATAATGGTCGATATCTACCAATGAATAAGCTTTTGGAATATTATCATCCAAACAAATATTCTCCAAATACCATCTACCTTTTAGAATATATATTAATTAACAACCTTTAGGTGTTAATTTCATCTAACGATACACCCCGTTACAGAAGCAGTACAAGCGAAAGGTGCCCCATTACAGGATAAGTATGTAACGCCATAGTAAGAACAAGTATGCCTTGCATTGCTCGCTTCCTCCGTGATAGTGTTGTCTGACGACGTCAATGACAAGACTTCCTATATTTCGGGCATGCAAAAGTCGCTGCACAAAAATTAGACAGACGTTGATTTGGCCCAGTGTAATTGGGCACACATCGGTTGAAGAAGCGTTGTTGTGGTAGATTTACTTTATGGGTAAAATACCCTTTCTTATAATTTTAAATTAGTTAGTTACTTAAATCCCATTTAGTATGGGTAACAAATGTGGTTGCCGCCAGATACATATCTGGCGGCCAAGATCTATTTTAAATTAGCTAGGGCAAGGTTTTTAAATCTGAATAATTAATTAAAGTGCAGATTCCCTTTTGATCTTAAAGCGTTAAGCGCCTTTCTAAGACTTGCGCATTGATATGTAAGAGATAAAAGCGTTCTTAAGACATAGCCTCTTGGCCACTAGTTGCCACTTGAAATCCCTTGAACTGAGATTCCTTAAGCTTTAATAACTTGTACGACTCCCTGAGTTGTTAAACCCATTAGTTCAATAGAACTAAGTGACTCTCTGAGTCTGAAAGTCTTCCTCTGACTTTAGGAGCGAGGTCGCTCCACTACATCTGGTAGCACTCGTAGTCAATCTACGCCTGAGTCTTTAGAAGACTAATTTCTCACGAAAGTGGAAGAGGTTCCAGAACTGTCAGAAGCGCAACGCGCCGCTTATAACATGCTCAAACCCTATTTGGGCTTGAACACGTGGAATTTATTATATCCCGAGGACCCGAGGTCCTGCATGCAAGGCTTGAAGCCTTCATGCGGCACGAAGCCTCCCTGATCGGTCAGGCACAGGACCACTTAGCGGCATCTATGCCAACCCGGTACATCTATGTACCTGACTCAGAGCCGAGGGCTCGCCCTCTAACTGTAAATGCGAAAACATTTGAGGGAAAAGAGGGAGAGCATCTCTCTTTTTGGATTAAGCAGATGGAATTGTCCATTTATTCCTCCTTGTTCTTAACAGAACGCCAAAAGGTGACTATGGTCATTTCCAAACTTGGAGGTAGAGCCATGGAGTGGGCGCTATCGTGCAGCACGTTCATAAACGACGTTTTTCCCTCATGGGATTCGCTGAAACAGCAAATGACCAGCATGTTTGCACCGCCTGATCATGCATTTCGCATGAGAGCACGGCTCCTAGCGACTCGACAGGGTAAAAGAACGCACAAGATTCTGTCCAGGAGTTGAGAACTCTCAATGCATATATACATCAAGACCCGGTGCAAGAAGCAATTATAGTAAACATCTTTATAGGGGGGTCTCAATAAGGGCATTACCCGGACTGAATTATTTCAATCCCATCCTTCTGCTTCCAAGAGGCAGTTACCATAGCGCTACGCGCTGAGTTCGACTTTAATTTTGCTCGCGTTAGCTTGCCTGTTTATAGAACAAGCTCTTCGAGCACATGGGTTCCGTCTAATAGAGCGAAACCCATGGATTTAAGCCTAATTGAGGAAGAAGAAGAGGTCTTTCAAGCTGTGGAATAGCATAAGACCATCCGTAGATGTTAAATGTGCGGAAGCACGGAATATTTTCGTCCGGCCTTCCCCATACGAAATTCGCGTGAAGCTCGAAAGAGCTCCAACTCCGACCTATACGAGAGATATGGTACGGTGCGGGACGCTCAACTGGGGAAGACCTAGGCTCTGTTGAAACTCTAGAAGGTGAGAGTTAACAGAACCTAGCCTCATTAAGCTCGGTGCTTAATTGCACGGGGAGAGAGCACAAGCCTAGCTTGCTAGTCGCTTAAGCGACTGTAAAGGGCTTTGATTAGCGTGGTCAATTTAAATTGACTCAGGAGCGTGTTGCAATTATGCTAGTCGCGTTTCCCTTGAAGGAAGTCAACAATACGTTAAGGCGCTTAAAGCGCATGAAGGTGACACAATCTCTGTTCGCTTAGCAACTGGGACTCGTGTCACTGTTTTTATAGTTCCATTGAACTCAGGTCTCAAGTTTCGAGACTTTGACAGTATGGAACGCTGTCTTGTCCTTGATTTAGATTCGAGATATGATCTCATCCTTGGTATGGCCTGGATAGAACACGATGATCCATGGGTCGATTGGAGGTCTAAGACCTTAGGCGCCACGCGCAATGTTCCTAGAAAAGTTTTGGAGAGTTATGAAACCCACCTTTGCATGACAGCAAAAGCGCTATTGGCGCTGATCATTGAATGAGTCTGTCAGTGTTTTAGACATTAACATGTCTGAGTTAATAAACTCTAATGCTAAAAACATTAATTCTGAGCCCGACTTAGCAGAAATAAGTGGAACGGCACGTACTCCGTCGAGTGACACTCGTTGTAATAACGATTCAGTGAATACTAAAAGCATTGTTGGCCTAAGGCCGAGTTAAGAGGGTGTAATATCCCTGAGATAAGTGAGATGGCACGTCTTAGTCCACCGAGTGTGGTCGGTCGAGATGGCACCATACTGAGTGTCAGTAGTGACACTGTTGGCGGTTCGCCAGGGCATTTTGGGTCAAAACCTTCTCATTCACGTGAAGTGACACGTAAACGTTCGCTGGATAAGGAAGTTGAGTTACCTAACTTCTTGTCGGATGTCAAATTAGACACCATGACTTGTATAGAACTAACATAGGCTGAAAAACCCGGGGACATGAATGTCCCGGCATCTAAGAGGCGTATTGTTTCCACTCCAAGATAGGGTGGACACGAAGTTTGTATACCCTCACCAAGTGATACGAGTGAGCAAGTACATAAGCTTGTAAATGGTGTAACCGGTAGCATTGAGGGGGAAGTTAGCCTTGCGGCAATCCCTTCGTTACATGCTCTTTTAGAGCTAGACGAAATGTCTATTGATGAGTGCGGCCGAGCCTTAAAGGCTGGCGACTTATCTGAGATGGTGGTCATTCGACCAACAATTGAGTTAGACTCATCGTCACTTCTCGACAAAGCTGTCCTGGATGATACAAAGCTGCACTTAGTGCGCGAAATGGGTCATCGATCCTTAAAAATCCTACGGATCCCTTTTATTCCTTAATTAAGGAATTCCAAGATGTGGTTTGTAATAATCCACCATCATTTTTACCTCCGAATAGAGGTGTTCGTCATGGAATTGACTTAATATCGGGAACCAAAAACTGTGTCACAAGACAATGGCCTTTACCAAGGGAACAGTGTGACGTCATTGACGATCTCTTCCGTGCTAAGCACGAGGCTGGATGGTACGAGAGAGCAAATCTTCTCATTCGACACAGACAATTTGTGTCATAACGCCAAATGTTAAATAACGCATTGTACATGCTTATAATAAGCTTAATGCTGTCACTATACCAGCACAAACCCCCATTCCTAGAAAGGATGTTCTTCAGAACATTATTGTGGGATATACAATGTACAGTGCATTGGACTTAGTCGATGGTTACTACCAATTGCTCATGCGAACTAGTAATATCCCGCTTACAGCGGTTAGCGCCCCAAGCGGCATGTTATGGGAATGGCTGGTCATGCCACAAGGGCTTTCCAACGCCCCGACAACATTAAATCGTCTAGTAACGCAACTGTTTCGCCCTCATTGAGATTATGCACAGACTTATTTCGATGACATTTTTGTCATAGTCGTGCGGAGCAGGGTCGGACGGATATGGACAGCCATTTAGACCATTTGCGAGCAGTGCTCGAGTGCATGCGCACAAATAAATTGTATGTCAATGCATCTGAATGCATTTTTGGCGCAGACGAAATTCCTTTTTAGGATGCTTCATTGGAAAGCGAGGCCTTAGAGCGGATCCCGCTAAGGTAAAGGCCATTGTAGATTGGCCGGTTCCTAAAAACCAAAAGGATTTGCGTAAGTAGTTGGGTATCGCCGATTATTTACACAAATATAGCGAAAATTACGTGGATATGGCTAGGCCATTATCTAATCTCCTTAAAAAGGATACATATTGGTGCTGGACTAGCACTGAAAATTATGCTTTCGAGCAGTTAAGGATAGTCTTATCCATGTCCTGATTCTGGCACTGCCAACCCCAGATTGGTCTTTCAGTGTCGTCTATGACGCATCAGATTTTGCCATTGGCATTGCTCTGTTACAAACAGATGTTTATGGGCATGAACGTGTTATTGCGTTCGAGTCTAGACAGCTTAAAGCTGCAGAAAAGAACTACCCAGTTCGTGACAAAGAGTTACTTGCTATGAAGTATGCCCTCGTCAATTCAAAGTTCATCTGCTCGGCTCTAAGCCGTTTGTGATTTATACAGATCACGCGTCATTACGCACGTTTCCAAGTCCCTTGACATCGACTGGAACTGGTCAGTCGGTGGTTGCCTTGATCTTTTCGGGATCAGGGCGCACGCCGTGTTTACCGAAGATGCACCCAAGAAGTGGTATTTTGCTTGCAGTGAATATACACTTCTTGAGATTTGCATACAACTTATGTTTTCGCATAAGTGTAGGAACCTGACGAACGTGAGTTTTATGAACTTCCACGTCCGTCTTACCGTCCATGGCCCGGCTATGGACGAATCCATCGTCGAAATAATTCGGTGCGAATTTCCGCACCGGTCTCAACAGATTTGTTACACATCTGTTGAATGTTGTAGGGGCGTTACTAAGCCCCTGAGGCATTACTAGCCATTCCCAGAGCATCCCACTGGGGGTGCTCACTGCTGTGTACGAGATGTCCCGCTCACGCATAAGGATTTGATAGAGCCCATCCATCAGATCCATAGACGAGAAGATCGTACTCTTAGACAAACCATCTATGATTACGTCTTTTCTAGGTATCGGCGTTTGAGCCGGTACCGTTGCAGATTCAGTTTGTTGAATGCGTGCACTATCTGCCACCTTCCTGTGACCTTTCGCTAACAGAAGGTCGGAGAGCTATGTGGGGTGGTTGATTCCCTCACATGGCCCGCTTTTACTCGATCGGTAAAGAATTTATCGATCGCAAGTACTTGTTCACGAGGCAGTGGCCACTGCTTCAAGACACAGTACTTCGAGCCCGGTTTGAGCTCGATCTCATGTCGAGTGCCTTTGTCCTTAGGCAACTCGCATGGAACTGCTTCAGGAAATGCATCCCTGAATTTTATTCAATCCTCGAATAGAGGATTTCCCTTGAGTGACTCCCAAGATTGAGTACTGTATCTTTCAATCCGAGTCTTCACATCGAGGACACTTTCGTCCATCGATGAGCTGCTGAGAACCCGTTCGTTCTCTG
>NW_027152032.1:64496-69599 GCF_004359215.1 Bremia lactucae | reverse complement strand
ACTTAATTATAATCTAATACTAAACATGTAAATGAATTCTTATCTCTATCTTATCTGTAACTCTCTCTTTGATTACTCCTACAGCTGATTAGTCTGCGGAATAAAGAGATATAATGGCCTATACCTTTATATGAATAAGAATTCTGAATATTGCTATATAAAGTAATATCTTCCAAATATTATCTACCTTTTAGATAATATATTAATTAACAACCTTTAAGTGTTAATTTCTTGTAACGATACACCCCGTTACAGCGGCAACGATAGTGCTCTTTTTTTACAACTAACAGCAATTGTTGCCGTGTTGATGAGAGTTTGTCATCGGACCAATTCCAGCACGTTGGTTGAGTCAGAGGACTGTTTCTTAGGTCAGTAGGAAATGGTTGTCGTGCTCAGCAACTGCTAGAAAGCAGCGAGTTCGTCACAGTTCATATCCACGTCGCCCTCGGATTTTTGTAAGTCGGCAATGAATGTTGACTCTTGTCATTGAGAGAGCATACGGTGATGTGGTTACAAGCAGTAAACGTCACTATCCGTTCATACCAAAACTTTTATTGAAGTGGATTCTATTCTAAAGCCTAAAGATGTGGCTGATAGACAGAACATGTAATAAATTTGTACAACAAATGAGAACAAACCAGCAAAGTCGTACAAGGCGTAAGGTTCACGGTCGTCATTGCTTAGGGGCCCGAGCCCCGATAGCCGTGAAAGGCTTTTATGTAAAAGGAGGCTTCCGGAAGACGGCTTTTGGCACGAAGCTAAAGTGCTGTTCGTTGCAACAAGATCAGATGCGGGGAGTTTTTGTACATTCAGCCGACCATCACGAAAACTGGATCTGTAGTGCCGTCAGAATTATTTTCACGCGACTGTCCTCATCGGCTGAAGAAACGAAACTCGGATGTATAACGTTCGAAAAAGACCGACGACAGTCGCAAGGAATTCCTTGTAGCAGGCAGTTCTATGTTTATAAAGCCCCTTAGCTCGAAAATTTCTAAAGATGTTGATGGCCTTGACTCGAGCCAAAATCCTTCGATTTGTCAATGCAAGCAAGGTGCAGCGAGAGACAAGCCTGCGCAGCTGCAATTAGTGCATGGAAAGGTCCCTTTATCTAAACCCATTTATGTCTTAAAGACCCAAACTACGAGCTTGCTGCCCTTGCACGACGGAGAGACATGATTAACATGTGTGACGGTGTGCGATTGTATTTTCTAGTACTGTTGCTGATAAATATTAAGCTACGCACGACATCCGGGCGCATTAAAGCAGATTGGGATCAAACAGAGCAAGCCGCCGCCGTACGAGGTCAAAAACGCCGTTGCGGCGGAAGTGTCGGCAGATTTCGAAGCGAGTCATTACCAGCAGTTCATGCTCTGCCTTGAGCGCAGCCAGCTGGGACTGGACCTGCTCAAATTGCTGCTCATGATTTGCGCGAGCATCGTTAAGCCCCTGCAGCAACTTGTGCTCCTCTTGTCGCTCCTCAATCATCTCGGCCCGTGCGGCGGCAATGTCAGTGACCGTGCCAATGTTGCCAGCTTCGAGCTCGCGCACAAACTCGTCAATGTCGTCCATTCGTTCGTGACAATCGTCAATGTCATCACTGTACGACTCGACTTCCTCCTGCACGTCCTCAAGCGCTAGCTCCAGGTCGCCTATCTCGACTTCGATATTGTGTAGACGAGCTACCGAGGCCTTGAGAACCTGGACCAGCGCGTAATTGGTCATTTTGACGAGACGTTGCGACGTCTGCTTGTCCATGACCGTCTTCAGGGCTCAGATGCTGCTCTCTCTTGCTGCGCGCTTGCTGCGGTGGTGGCAAACTTTAGAAGTGAATTTTCGTCTTCCAGAGCTTTCCTCGACCACCAACCCGATTTTGTCGGATCAAGCGGTTTCGAATTGCCCGCTGGATCTGAGCCACGATACTGGTATCTCGATATAGTCGGGGCCTCAAATTTCATGCGAAAGCATTTATGCATAAAACGAAGTGCTTTAGACCAGAGCGTGCCGTAAGAGATTCTAGTGGTTGAAGTAGAGCAAAAAAGAGTCGTCCCCATAGTCGGTCTTCTGTAGAATTCATTGAGTATGTACATAGATGTAATGGCTTTAAAGAAGTTTTGGAGGTGGGAATCAGGAGCTGATTAGTCAACCTAATGAGTTCTCGGACGATCGCTCGTGTTCGTGGACGGTTACAAGTGGGTAGTATGCTGGCGACTCTAAGTCAAGCATAAACGAGGCGTAGTTGCCATAGTGAAGAGTACACGCCGGTAGATAAGATCAGTGAAGCAAGAGTCCAGTCACATGAAATCTCATGTGGAAAAGGCACACTTGTCTCAGCATAATGCGAGTGTTGCTGGTTACTTAATCTTCGAGCTGACCTTATTAAAGTTAGGCTGTAAAAAGCGCAACATCTGTATAACATGCGATGCATTTGAATTCGAGCAGCGCCAGCGTTGAAATATATATAACGGCTGAGCTGACTGCCCTATCACGCACCTGCAGCCTAGGCCTTGACGCAAAGAAATGTGCTGATAAGGTCGGTTTGGTACAATACACAGCAGCCATGCAACTTTGCTGGGTCGAGAATTGCTACCGTTGTTATGTTCGTAGTCGTTTATGAAAAGAAGTAGCCCGTCACATAATTATTATTACTTATAAGAGGAATAATAAAGTATAGTAACGAGTATTATATTTTTAAATTGTATGTCCATATAACCTACCATACATTGGAATAGTGTAGCAGCAACGAGAAAGTTCTGCTAATTGGTTGATGTAGGCCAATGAATCAACCTCACCAATCGCTGTATCTCATTGCTCACTGCCTATTAGGACTTAAATATTAGATACAGTTTTACTTATCGATATACTAAGTGTAACGGGGTGTATCGTTACATGAAATTAACACTTAAAGGCTGTTCATTGATATAATATCTAAAAGGTAGATAATATCTGGAGGATATTACTTTATATAGTAATATTCAGAATTTATATCCATAAATAGGTATAGACCATTTATACCTATTTATTCCGCAGACTAATCAGCTGTAGGAGTAATCAAAGAGAGAGTTACAGATAAGATAGAGATAAGAATTCATTTACATGTTTAGTATTAGATTATAATTAAGTAAGCATTTACAAAGATAGAACAAGAGACACTTAATTATATTTAATACAGTTTTCATTTTATTCTCTTAAGTCTAGTTGTCTTAAGAGAAGTCTTCCTCTGCACGTACGGTGTACGTCAATTAACGTAGGGCACCACTCGCAACTGAAGCAGTGCAAAGTGGACTTGTACTGAAACAGTACAAGTCGTAGTGCCCCGTTGCACCTGGTAGCACTTTGTAGTCCGTTCAAGGAACACATTTCCCACATCTAACATGGACATGTTAGATGATAGTGGGAATACGCATCACGTTTCCCTGAAAGCTACTCCTTTCCAAGTGACATAGAAAGGAGTGCGGTTGAACGAATGAGTTCGGCCGTAGGAAACGATGCAACCTTGGCATTGCTGTCCAACTTAGACAGAGATGACCTCCATTCAACCATCGCCAAGTTCATACAACATGAATTTGACGAGATGAAGGAGAAGGTAGCCTTGCTGAATCAGCAAGGTTCTCAACAGGCAAAACTGTTGAGGTTACAACAGGTACAGACCCCTGTACCTGGAATGACGCAAACGCGTCGTCCCGAAACTTTAAAGATTGACATCTCCAAGTATAGGGGAGTCGAAGAAGACTCCCTCTTGAAATGGTTTGTCGAGTTGGACGATGCCATAAGGGCACGTCACATCATCGATGAGCAAATGCAAGTCGCATTCGCTCAATCAAATCGGCAGACCTTTCCTACGTCGGAAGCGAGAGACCTCGCTTTCCAAATAATAAGCGATCGCAGAAATGCCATCGCTGCCAAAAATTGGGACACTACACCCATGAGTGTAGTGCCCCACGTCCAGCACTGAAAGGTACTGAACGTAATTTTGGACCGTATGCCAAAAAGGGCAACGGTCGCGGATCTGACGTTGTTGTAAAATCGCAACAGCGAGGCGGACCGCCAAAAAACGGACGGGGTCAGCAGGGGCGCAACGCCCAACTGATCCAGCAACCTCAAGAGAATTTGCAAATCTCTTGACTAGTCACACAATCATTTTTTTGTCTCTGCACCTGGTGATGAGGTATCCCTCATCACCTTGAAGTTAAAAGTGACAGATGATTTGTCACTCAGAGCCCGAATGTCGTAGGGTCAAAAATGTTAAGCGCGACATCCCTCCAACGAGGATGACGGTGCGTCTAGCGACAGGCTCATCGATAACAGTAATGAAACGCGTAGTGAAATTTCACTACACGTTAAGAAATTTACAGTATGATAATGATTTCATCGTACTGGATTTGGATGACAAATTTGATGTCATCCTGGGTTTACCTTGGCTCAGAAAATACGAGCCAAGGATCAGCTGGCAGCATCGATCCGTAAAGATGCCTGCCACTTGTTCATCAGATGGCCATCTGATGAACGTCTTGGAGCGTCCACAAGCGTGTGGATGTACTACGAGTGAGGGCGATGGCCTCACTCGTAGTACATTGTGGTACGGTCGTTAGTACAACTGCACAAGATCACAGCGTGATTACTAATCACACCGTAGAGTAAGCTGTCGGCGGCTGTGTTAATGCACAGGCAGCGCCGAAGGTCCACCACTCGAAAAGGTCGAGTGGATTGAGACATGAACGTACGCTTAGTGGGCGACATTCAAGGAGTATACCGGTTGCCCAAAAGGGACAACACGATGATCCAAGGTCGAGTAGAGTCGACCGTAGTGGACCCGACTGTGATAGCGCAATCACACTCGGAAGACGTTGAGGGAAGAGGTCCCACGTACTTGAGGAGAAATCCCCTCAAATAGTAGAAGTTACTAGACTTCTAGATCCCGAGGGATTAATCCCTCGGCAGCCTGTGGATAAATCCCAGGAAGAAATCGTGACATTAAATGTCTTGGTTAATAACGGTTCAAGAGTAGGCGCTTATACTCTTGACCTGTATGCGCCTCCGAAGTTAACTTCGGAGATAACTCAATTACCAACCCTAGAACCTAAGCGGTTCTTGAGAGATCTGCAT
>NW_027152032.1:60853-61592 GCF_004359215.1 Bremia lactucae | reverse complement strand
ATTAATGATCTAGTGCTACTCTCTACGGTAAACTTACCTAAGCGATTAGTCACTAATGTGGGTAGCAGTAAACTACTACCCAAGTTCATTGGTCCTTTCCGTGTACTGCATCGCAGAGGCAATGCGTACACAATAGAATTGCCACGTAGGATGCGAACGCATCCTACGTTTTACGTTGGTCATCTTCGCCCGTACCATCAGTACGCGGCTTCTTCCGAGGACGGATTTGACTACCCTTTTCAAAAATCCCCAAAATATTTTTGTGATCGCGAACCAGTTTCTCATGCCGGTTCCGAATATCCTCGAAACTACGATGAGCTGACGACAGTTCATCGCGAACAGCATGATACTTCCGCTCGTACTCCAACAAGGAGTACGCACCCTTCGAACGGTCTTCCAACCGCTCGATATGGTGAGCCTGCACCATCTGCTCCAACGAGCGACGCTTGCCGCGCTCGTGGTCAAGACCCTCCTCCAAATCATGGAGGAAGTGATCGATTTTGTCGATCCTCGACATTACATCCGACATACGGTTAAGATCTAATTTTCCCTCCTCCACCACAACCATTAGTGGACTCCCACGGTAATCAACGTTTCCTTGTGGAACATATCCAGAACCACCGTGATGTGAAGGGGCAGCGAACGAGTTATCTTGTTCGCTGGCGAGGTTATCCACCTTCGCATGACAGCTGGGAACCTCGTTCCCAGCTGATTGCTGACGTTGAGGGCCTCGTCCGTC
>NW_027152032.1:58060-60753 GCF_004359215.1 Bremia lactucae | reverse complement strand
CGGGGGTCGTCTGAAACGGTATGCAGACCCAAATGAGGTTACATATCCCCATCTGGCTAAGGAGACCTATGGTGACGCCGACTGTGAGTCGAGCGTCGTTCAGGTAAGGGAGACAGAGAAGGCGAAAACCTATCAGCCGACCGACTCCTCCCACCACGAACAGGACTGGGAGAGCAAAGGACATCACGCGAGTAACGCGGAACCCTCACCATTATCTGCTCAAAAAGGTCCAAGCGAGTCTTCAAGCGTTTATAACCCTGACGAGCCTTTGCACGGACATCACAAAGATCCGAGGTCAGTCGCGAGACTTGATCCTCGAGATCCACAATCCGTCGTACGGCAGCGCTTAACGCCGGCAACTGAACGGACAAGAGTAAGGTAGCCGCGATTAGGTCGTACATAAGGGGTGCGTTTCCATATACGGGGGGAGGGTGGATCTATAATTTAGGTCTCAAACCTCTTCTACCACCGTAAAGGGTCCAATGAAACGCGGCAACAGCTTCGTAGTACCTCCAGGTAGTACAGATATTGCATTATAAGGTAGGGTAGCAGTGTTTATAGTATTTATCACCCACTCTAAAGCGTTCATTATTTTTGCGACCATTTCGGTCCGCATATTCTTTTTGCTTGTCCTGTGCGCTTGCCATTGCGTCACAGACTTTTCGTGTGATGGCTAATTGCTCATTTACAAAGCGTTGAGCCTCGCGGACGTTTTTAGCATCAAAATCGCCTATGATATTGCCGAGAGGACGGTCACAAGCGTAATTTTATTGACCACTGCTAAACCAACACGGTCACTTGGGCAAGTTTCTGTCGTTGAGATGATACCCTCGCGGTCATCGTCATACTGACAAAACTATGTTGCTGTTTCGAAATGTGCATAGTGAGGGGCCCTCCCCCACTAAGATTCGGGCTGCGCACAAACGAGACTGGCGTCCGAGGAGGGCGCAGTTCGTTACTATAAAATGGTGTCTCACCCGTACTGGCGCGGACACTGTTATTCATAGCGAACTTCACAAAGTGCAATTGCTTGCTCAACTCTTTGGAAGTTGCTATAGTGCGTAAGACATCCGCCACGACCCGATTGGCACGTTCTGTTTGATATCGGTCTGAAGATGATCCGCGGTCGACATGTAGAGCTTGCTACCTAGCCGCTCGAACACATGTCGCCAAAAAGCATACGTTAAACGTGGATCCCGGTCCAATACTATGGACTCGGAAATCTTGTGCAGTCGGTAAACATGATCCAAAAACAAAAGAGCTGCCTCTTTGCCTGTGATCGTTGCTTTACATTGTGCTTGATGCACCATTTTGCTCAGTCTATTTACAAAGACGGCGAGCCCCGTCCGACTTTCATGACCGGGCGGCATGCCAAACATGAAGCCCAGACTTACTGACTTCCAACACTCATTTGGAATCGGTAGCGGCTTCAGTAGTGCAATGCTGGACAGTGTAGGCTTAATGCGCTGACACTGTTCGCAAGAGCGAATATAGTTGGCCATCCATCGGTATTGATGTGGCCACCAAATTCCTCTGACACTCGTAAGAATGTCTTTTCACGGCCAGAAGCCCAGTAGATGGTGCATCATGGTCGTCCTGACTGTAGCTCTCTTTTATTTCAGAGGCTAATGAGCTCGTCACGTGGTATGCCTTCATGGCTGCCAACGTTGACGGCTGAAATTGTGCTTTCGCACTAGACATACTTTCCTGGTATCTTACCTCGAGGTCTGGGTCTGCGCGGTAAAGCGTTAGCCAAGACATTCGACTTGCCCGGCTTGTATTCAACTTTGAAATTAAATTTATAGAAGACTGGAAGCCATCTTGCCATTCTAGGCGAGAGGTGCGGTGAGTTTATTGCGGTCCGTAGTGATGCATAACCACAAATGGTTCGGCGCCCAATAGGTGCACAAGAAACTTGACAAGAGCATACTTTATTGAAAGTATATCTTTGTATTGCACAGGATAGTTCCGTTCCGCGGCTTTTAAAAGCCGGGACTGATAAGAGATGACACAGTCAACGCCGTCGTCATCCTTCTGCATGAGCGCGCCGCCGATTGAAAAATTACTTGCATCGCAGGCGACGCTAAAGGGCTTATCCGCGTCTAACAGAGCCAAGATCGGTGGCTCTACAAGAAATTGCTTCACTGATCTAAACGCATCATCTTGTTCTTTTAATCAAACCCATTATGCGTCCTTTTTAAGGAGGTGAGATAATCTTTAGTTTGTTCAGCATAATTCTTGCTATGTGCAAGTAATTAGCGAGCCCTAGGAATTGGCGTAAATCCTTTACATGCCGTAGGATTGCCCATCCTTTACTGATTTACCTTGTCTGGGTCTCCTCGTACACCATGTGTACCTACGATGCAACCCAGCACAGGTATCTCACGGACCCCTATGACGCGCTTTTGCAAGTTGACGTACAATTGAGCGACCTTCATAGTTTGCAACACAGCGTCTAAATGACGCTTGTGCGACTCTAATTCTCTCAGCCCGTCCTCGGTCCTACTATGTACGAATTTATCTTCATAGTAATTGGGCGCGTAGGAACGGTGCTGACGCATCACGTTAGCCACCACCCGGGTGAATGTCGCTGGTGCCTTTTCAAATCTTGGGGCATCACAAGCCACTCCCAAAGCATGCCGCTTGGGGTGCTTTCAGCTATTCTGACTACATCGGACTCTCTCATGAGTACC
>NW_027152032.1:55746-57960 GCF_004359215.1 Bremia lactucae | reverse complement strand
GGACAGGGATCACCCCACGTGAGGCATGGAAGCCCAGCCTCACGTGACAACCGATGCAATATATACTTTGCATCGGTTGGAGTTCATTTCTCACATTTAACGCGATTCGCGTTAAGCTTTTGAAGCCAAGCTTCGCGTCCAATGTCTTTGACATTGGGAATGAACGCGCTCCAGGCTTGCATAAGCGAGAATTTATCTCGCTTATTGTTGCCACTAAACCATCGATGCTTGATAAAAGCATCGAGATAAAAATCTTCCTCAGCGCGAAAGTTCTTCGCGCTGGAATCAAGCCCATGTAGCTTTGTCGCAATAAATAAGGGATATTTATTGTGAGGAGTAGTTCCTCCAGACAAACTATTGATAAGCCGTTCTGGCAAAAGCCACGGCTTCTTTTCAGGGGAGAGATGAGACATTTTATTGTCTTCAGTCCCCTGAGTAGTACCCACTGAAGCAGGGTTACCTCAAAACTTTACTTACGATGGCTTACGCCATCGTCGTCACGTTGCACAGAGACACGTGCAGGTGACCGTATGGGAGATCGTACAGGCGATGAGGGATCATCCTCATCATCGTCGGATCCAAATAGACTGTTTATTCGTCTATCAGAATGAGCCCTCTCATTCGAAGGCTCATAGTCAGCCGCCTGACGTATATCAGGCGACTGTTCCATTCTCCCCGAGTCGGCCAATTCATCCGACTCGCATTCGTATTCGACCTCCAAAGAGGGGTCGTATTCACGTGGTGAATCACCACGTGCACTTGCAACCTCAAGTGTTGTGCGAGTGGAAGATACTACGGAAGACAAAACGTCTGCCGCAAGAGATAACAGTGCGTCACCCCGCATGAGTTGATCCTTCATGCGATGGGGAATATAAAATGATGGGTGTGACCAATCAACATCGTTTTTAAAATTAAATGGTCACATAGCGACCACTCCATCCAATGTCAGTCAGAGTGATTGTCGTTTAAGGGGGGGTGATGTAACGGGGTGTATCGTTACATGAAATTAACACTTAAAGGTTGCTCATTAATATATTATCTAAAAGTTAGATAATATTTGGAGGATATTACTTTATATAGTAATGTTCAGAATTCTAATCCATACATAGGCATAGACCATTTATATCTATTTATTCCGCAGACTTATCAGCTGCAGGAGTAATCAAAGAGAGTTATAAATAAGATAGAGATAAGAATTCATTTACATGTTTAGTATTAAATTATAATTAAGTTAGCATTTACAAAGATAGAACAAGAGACACTTAATTATATTTAATACAGTTTTCATTTTATTCTCTTAAGTCTAGTTGTCTTGAGAGAAGTCTTCCTCTGCACGTACAGTGAACGTCAATTAACGTAGGGGACCACTCTCAACTGAAGCAGTGCGAAGTGGACTTGTACTGAAACAGTACAAGTCGTAGTGCCCCGTTACAGTTGTTGTCTCCACCACCCAACTCCTGACATTTTTCAACCGACTGGAACCCATTCTCCTGCTTTAGTTCCAGTTCTAGTGGTCGATGAGTCTGCTGGCGCTAGCGTTCGCAAGCCACTTCTCGCAGCCTGTTGTTAGAGAATTCAAAACGTTCTGATTTATATCGATCAAATGTGCGAGGTGGCCAAACATTTTGGCAGATAGACTTTTAGTGCAATGAATTAGGTGTGTCCGCAGCAATTCCGTATCTACAATTTCGTTATGTTTCAGTTTTGTCGGTGCGAAAATAGTTTATTGATAAAATAATTATTCTTTATTACACCTCTTTTAGGTAATAGTATAGCTGCGAAGCTCAATTGACATTGCAACAAACATCGTTTGGAAATTCTTTGTACGTACGAACTTTATCGATGAGAATATTATGCAAAGTTGTCCGCAAAGCAAACCAGCAATTGTAATTCATAAGGGTGACATGCTGCTGCAGGCACACCTATAAAAAAAAGAATTTTGTTTTCAAGCGTAAATGTAGCGGAGCTACCTCGCTCCTAAAGTCAGAGGAAGACTTACAGACTCAGAGAGTCACTTATTTCGATTGAACTACAACTCAGGGTGTAATGGGCTAAAGTTGCCCTAATGTTACACAGTCCCCGTTAAGTACACTTGGTGTTCTTAAGGAGATGGTCAATTACTAAATAATAGTAATTAGACCTAACACTTTGGTGTGGTGCACATTTGTGACCAACCCGTGTGGATGTGATGCACATGGGTGCATTCACATTAGG
>NW_027152032.1:6571-55646 GCF_004359215.1 Bremia lactucae | reverse complement strand
CCTAAACCCTAAACCCTAAACCCTAAACCCTAAACCCTAAACCCTAAACCCTAAACCCTAAACCCTAAACCCTAAACCCTAAACCCTAAACCCTAAACCCTAAACCCTAAACCCTTAACATTGCAAAAATTGTATCAGCGCTGAGACATTCACGGTTGGCAGCAGTCAAAAATGCAAAAAAGCATCCACTTAAAAAAACGGGTTTTACGATCAATGTTAAGAAATATGTAGGCACGTTTCACTATCTAATTGCCACTTTATCTTTTTCGAGACGGGCCAGGCGAAAAAAAATGCACAAATTCACGCGGTGACGACGGCATCATTTGCGATTTATCATTGTCGACCTACAAGCATTCAGTTCTTACATATCACAGCGCTAGCCCTAGCTACGCACATATTACTTCAACCAAAAAGGAAACTTAACTATATTTTTAATATAAAGACTGACGTTTCCTCAAGCTCGCTTGATATAAACTCTATCCGCTAAAATTAAATCATTGAAAGATTTCTAGCTGGTGGCCAACACGTGACGGCTCCCTCAACGGATATGTTGTCACCCATCAATGTTTAGAAAAATTATCTCTAGCGTGAACCCCACAGCATTTATGGTCAATTGACAACGTGCAACCTCATTCCACTATGTTTTGGTGCCATTACCTTTTCATACTATGTACCACCCCGAACAGTAAAAGAGACTGCGCATAGAGCATTCGATCAGCTCTTCACATCTTCCGCTTTAAGGCGGCACTTTTGGACGTTCACTCTTATTACTCATCCATTTGATTTTGGCAATGTAAGAGTTAACTTTTATTGTCTCTGCACATCTGCATCGAGTAGTGCATGAGCTTAGCATTAAAGGTAGAGCACTGATGGACGAAGGATATATGTCTCGTAATATACTTGCTATTTCTACATAAGTCTTTGAAGCTGTAATGCAGATCCTTAACACCTTAATTAGTCTTCTTCTTAAGAGCAAGGTAATTGGTAAATAGGCTTCAGCATGAATTGCGCCTAATTTGGTAGCCTTGTCGTTGCCTTTAACGTGCTACATACAAATTTGGTGATACGACGGGTTACTTAAGAGACGCAACTTATTATTTGTGGTTTTGTGGTCGTTTTGATAAGGAAACCCGGCCTGCCGTGAGCGATATATCACACTACTTTATCGGCTTTCGCTCTTATAACTCAACAGCAAGCTTAAGCCTCCTATGGCAAAACGTTTGCCTTAAACTAAATAATAATAATCTAATGCAGACTAAGTAGCTCTCTTTGCCAGATGGAAACTTACAACCGCTGCAACAGTAAGACAGCGACGTTAATTTTCTTATTTGCCGTTGTAGCAGACTGTGATACACACAGGCGCGTTCTTTTTAAGCGAATGACATCTGGGACTGACATCATCTTCGAGCCGAGGTATATAAAATAAAAATGCTCAGCATAGAGGGATGCAAATCTACAGAGACGGCATTTAATAAGTATACATTTTTTATATTCGATTCAATTCAATTTAAATTTGAATCAGACTTTAGCTTACTTCCTATCACACAGTTCGCACGAGAAGACGGGCAACCGCTTCTGTGACGCCACTTGTATTTGAGTACAAGTTTGTTGTGTGACGTCGCCTTAGGCACCCAGAAACTACCTCGAGTACGCGAAAGAAGACAAATTGAACCGCTTTCGTGCTGTGCCCAAAGGCGTGTGTAGTGTGGTGCGAGGTCGCTCTAAAATCCCAGGCTATACTTGATAGCACTAGTAGTCCTTCATACGACCCGTCTCTATGAGCATGTCAGTGAGGATGAGCCTCAATTCTACTGGGCTCATTTCCCTCACCTCTCCGGAATCATCGGGAGGTGGCTGAGCACTTGACGCAGGAATTTGGCGTGCAAGCCTTGGTCAGGCTCTTAAAGTAATCATTTTGAGCAACATCGTGCTCAGTTGGAGCAGTTTAAAGCGTTTTTTTCTGCTCGTACAGCGTGTGGCCACTTCCGAGGGACATTTCCATGCTGCGAAGAGTCCATCACTAAGGCTCAGGGTGAGCTTCGGCTTGAGCAGGCTCGGAACGAGGTTCTCTACAGGACTGTTAAAACGCCCAGCGTTATCAGCTAATGCCAATACGGATAAACCCGCCCAAATTTGATAGAACTGTAGTTCACACGATTGTCCACGGGCTGTAAGCCATAAAGCAATGCGGAGTGGCGCAGCTCATCGAAGACAATAACCGGACTATGTCCCATTTGCGCGGTGAGGCCTCAAACTAGACTTACTCATCGCTAATGGCGGACAGTAAGGCGTACCCTTCATGGGCGATCTTAAGGACAAATATTCGCGCCATGTCGCAGCCGCCGAACAACGAAGTGCTGCTGCAAGGGTGCTTTATAGGACGACAGGCAGAGCGCCTCTGCAAGAATATGAGCAGGAGATGCAGTCGCTGTCGGCATTTATTATTGCGGTTCCAATACCGTAAGGTGCAAACGTAAGGCGCCGTCGAAGATATAATAGGCAATTCATTTTTTTTAGGTTGCGGAGCATTACTTGAATAGTGCCTCGGTGACAGCTTGGTTTAAGTTGTCGTGCGAAAGCTGGATGCCTATCATATGGAGTTTGGTAACGCAGGGATTTTTTGCTACAAGTGCTGCAAGAGCGGTCATAGGATGGCTCGCTGCTATGTCAAAGCAGCTGCAGGAGCTAAGACGCCTAGCAAGTAGGTTCCATATCTGAAGGCGATGGCAAGAACCAGCGTGAACAACGCATGAGTTGATGTGTGTCAGCACGGCTTGGAATATGCCGAGGAATACTCAAACTCTCGAGATGACGTGAGATCTGTTCCTTGTCGAATAAAAGGAAGGAATGATATACGAGGAGGTCACACCAGTTCCAGAAGAGAACTTGGTGGAGTTTTGCTCCTCGTCCAAAATAAACGAGAGTGTCTTGGAGACCGACAAAAAGAAACCGTTCGCTGCTCAAGGCAGGGATGCCTTAAAAACAGCCCGTTATTTAATTAATTGTGAAAACACCTTGATGTGTTCGCAGAAGAAGTGCCGAGCCGTTAACCGGCCAATAGGGGCATTGGCACGAAATTGACCTGGAACCTGGCACCAAGTATTGTGTGACCAGGCAAAATGACTGTTTCCGAAGGAACAAGTCGATTATATTGATGAGTTCTTCGACAAGCGAGCCACGGCGTGACGTGTGCGTGAGAGCAAGTCGCCTCACGACCTTCTGTGTGCGGAAGGCCACATGTGGATGGCGCGTGGTTCACGCTTACGATGAGCTCAACACGACCACGGTACCGGCACAACGCCGATCCTGCAGAGAGATGTCTTGCTGAAATGCATGTGAAAGTCGACTATCTTTTCGGCGTTGAATTTAAAAGATGGCTACTATCCTGCACTCATGATAGAGTCTGATGTAGCCAAAACGACAGTATTTACTTGAAGCGGTATGCTGTGGGAGTGGCTTGTGATGCCTCAAGGGTTGAAAAACGCACCGGCGACATTCAACCGAGTGGTAGCTCACGTGATGCGTCAGCCTCGTGCCGACGCGCCCCGTTAGTTTGACGATGTATTGGTGCATAGTAGATCCTAGGATGATCTGAGCGAAATAGTATCACAGCGTCATTTGGACGCTGTGTTAAAAACTCTGGGCGACGCCGAATTGTACTTCAATTTTCAAAGTGCGTCATGGGGTCCCCGAAATACCTGTACTGGGCTGCATCATAGGTGCACACAGCTTACGAGCAGACCGGTAAAAAGGTTAAGTCTGTAAATGAATGACCACCCTCACGTCACGTGAACAATCTGCACCAATTTTTGGGGTCCGCTAACTACTTGCATAAGTGGAGCAAGAATCATGCCGAGCGCACTAAGCCCTTGTCTGATCTTCTCTAAAAGGATGCAAAATGGGTTTGGTCAAAAGATAAAATAGATGCGTAATCATCAGTGAAGCATCTCTTGTAGAGGCACCAGTGTTGGCATTACCGGACATCGGTGACCCCTTTAGCTTCACCTCCGATGCAAGCAAATTTGCTATCGACAGTACACTAATGCAGAAGGATGACGACGGCGTTGACCGTGTCATCTCTTACCTTCCCCGTCTTCTCAAAGCTGTGGAACTGAATCACTCTGTGCATGACAAGGAGTTGCTTCAATCGATTATACTCTTCTAAAGTTTCTAGCGCACCGAGCAATTTGTAGTTTACACGGATCACGTACTACTGCGGGCCGCAATGAATTCATTGCACATATTGCCTAGAATGGCGAGATCTACCACGTGACGAGGGCTTTGGACATCTAGAAAAAGGAAAGCTACAGTCAGGACGAACATTGTCGCTTGGTGTTGAATTACTTCGGTAGACGAAAGGTTACTCTACCGTCGCACCTAAGTGCGAAGCTGAGTCGCTTTAGTTACAGCGTTGGCCTGTTTATAGCATCAGCTGTTACCTTGTGACTTCTTGTGACTCTAGGTTCCTCATGACTCAGATCTCAAGCTGAAGATACTTCACGAGCTCTGCGTTGCACCGTCGAGTGGGCATCTATGTCGCAAACAGACATTTTACGAGTGTCAGAGGAAGTTTAGTGGTCCCACCTATTTCGGAGGATGGCCACCTATATTACTCATGTGAACAGCATCAGCGCATTTAGCCTGTGTCGTCTACCAGTGAGTTGTAGAAGCCGTGCCGATACCAACTGATTGTCAGAGTTCGGTTGGTTTAAAGTTCATGTTTGGCATGCTGCCTGACCAGAAGGGTCGAATGGGGCTCGTTGTCTTTGTAGATAGACTAAGCAAAATTGTACATTTAGCGCCATGTAGCACGACGATCTCAGGTGAATAAGCAGCTCTCTTGACCTCGCCACTGATACTCGGGCTGCACACAAACAAGACTGGTATCAGATGATCACGCAAACCTTTATTATAAAATGCTGTCTTACCCGTAATGGCGTGCACACTGTTTTTGATAGCGAAATCCATGAAGGGCAATTATTTGCTCCATTCCTTAGAAGTAGCTACTGTGCGCAATGGCCACCACGACTCGATTGCAGGTTTAGTTTGGCAATCAGTCTGAGAATGATTGGGTGCTGACATGTGGGGCTTGCTACTCAGCAGCTCAAACACACGACGTCAAAACCCATCGTAAAACGCAGATCCCGATCCAATAATATGGAATTAGGCATTCCGTGTAGTCGATACGCATGATTCATGGGGCGCTTTATAGACGGCTCGATGTCCCTCGTTCCTTTCGTTGACAATGTTTAAAAATGTAACATTGCTCTTAAAAGAGGGTAGTATGACGGGCTAACTGTTTTATGCTACGCGCCCGTTTAGTGCACCTAACGGGGAGTCAATCAATTCGTGTGAAGTTAATTGATCATAAGGCCTACATAGTGATCCACACTAGTGTATGTGATGCAGACAGGTGCATTTATGGGGGTGATGTCTGGGACTGATGCTATCTGCAAACTGAAGTGTACCGGAAAAAAAATAGGGCAAAGTACCAAAATACCCCTGACAAATGCAGAAAAGACGGAAATACCCCTGTACTTTTATAAATGACCAAAATGCCCCTGGCTATATATTTATACACAGAAAACCGTTGCGCACAGAATAATCACATCAGTTTACCTCACCGCCGCGCCCCTACCTCACTTCTTCTCCGCGCCAATTATGGCGGAACATCAGCTTACCGTCGGAACGGATTTTGCAAATGGGAAAAGCTGCCGTGAAGCAGTCAAAGCGACTGCCATCGCTGAACGGTTCGAGCTCGCGGTGATCAAAAGTGACAAACGACGCTTCACAGTAGCTTGCGTTCAAGAAGGCTGCTCCTGGAGGCTGGACGCTGCAAAATTTGCCGACGCACCAACGTATACCATCAGGACTCTGCGAGACGAACACTCTTGTCAAGGTGTGACTCACCTTGGCCACCAACAGGCATCAATTTCTTGGGTTGCGAGCGAAATCGAGGCCCGGTTGCATGACAACCCTCAGAACAGACCAAAGGAAATCATCCAAGACGTTCGTCGCGAGCATGGGGTCACGATTTCATACAAGCAAGCTTGGAGAGGAAAAGCGAGGAGTATGGAAACTATTCATGGCTCCTACGAAAAAGCTTATGAAAATCTTTCGGCGTATTGCAGGCAGATTTGTTTGACAAACCCAGGTGAGGGCCATGGATGGCTGGTGTTCGTTTTATTTGCCTGCAAAAATCTCAATATTTTGCTGATGCAATGACTGCTGCAACAGGAAGCGTTGCGGCCGTGTACACGACTGGGCCCAAGCATCAATTTCGGCGCCTTTTTGTTGCCTATTAAGCGTCGATTGCAGGATTTAGCTCTGGGTGCCGTCCACTACTGGGCCTTGATGGAACCCACCTTAGATCAAAATATTTGGGGACGCTCCTAGTGGCGACGGCTGTGGACGGTGATGGCGCTATCTTCCCGCTGGTAATGGCCGTCATCGACGCTGAAAACGACGAGAACTGGCTTTGGTTTTTATCAGAGCTACGAACGCTTCTGGAAGCAAATGCTATGAATATGCAGCGTCTGACCTTCCTTTCCGACCGTCAGAAAGGGCTAATCGACGGAGTTCAGGAAATTGTTCCACATGCATACCATGGCATTTGCATGCGGCACCTCAGTGAAAACTTTCGGAAGGCATTCAAAAATGTCCTATTGGTTAAGCTCTTGTGGCAGGCCGCCTATGCATTGACCGACGTGGAATTCGACGCTAAGATGAGCGAGATTAAAGAAATTTCAATTGAAGCTAAAGAGTGGATTGTGAACATAGCCAAAAATCTTTGGGCCAACAGCGCGTTTGAGGGAGAAAGAGATTTGGACATCTGACCTCCAATATCGCGGAATCGCTTAACAATTGGATTCTGAAAGCCCGTGAGCTCCCAATCGTAATGATGATGCAGTGGTAGGTTGCTGATGAAGTCTGTTGAATGGATTTATACTACATATTCTAACCGTTTTGGAATATTCTTACACTTTTGGAAAAAGATCCACCAGCAATTGATGGTCTGTTTTTATGAGCGGCGACGGAAGGTAGTGAATGGCCTTCGCTACTTGTTCCTTCAGTTGATAAAAAGGTCGGCACTGCCATCGAGCGCGCTAGACATTACCGGGTTCTACTTGCGGCTGATCATGAATTCGAGGTGATATCAGAGGACCGGAATTTGACTGTCAATATTAGGCAACATGAGTGCTCAGTGCTCGTGCAAGCGGTGGCAGATACAAGGTGAGCTTGCTCAGATATAATCAGCAACGTATCCTTGATGACTCGTTCTATTAACAATAGCACATCTATATCACCAGGATTTCCTTATCACCACGCAGCAGCAGCGCTACTATCGTGTCGAATGAATGTACGGCAGCAAGCAAAAGAATGCTTTACGGTAGTTGCATACCGGCGCACGTACGCAGAAACGGTACACCCACTTGGCGATGAAAGCATTTGGGCTGATGTGTTAGATGAGTACGGGAAAAAAGCACCTATATCCCCACCGCGTACACGACGCCCACCGGGACGCCCAAAAAAGAAGCGCATGCGTAGAGAGGGAGAAGGCCTGGAAAAGCGTCCCGTGCATTGCGACAGATGCAAACAACCTGGGCATTATAGCTCTACTTGTCGTGAGCACATATGAATCATACTACGCTTTGGAAAAAGAGATTTGCCAGTATTTGATGCCTGATAATTAGCCGGGGCATTTTGGTCATTTGTGTCTTTTGGGAATATTGCCAATGTTTGAAACCTGTGTATGCTTCGCGTTTTCTTAGGAACGGTCGAATCTGGACGCGGGTGGGTGCAAAAAAAGCGGAAACGTCAGGAGATCACAAATTTGTAAGAATATTCAAAGGTTTCACCATGGGTTGTTGGGTATTTTGAATTTTTCGGAATTTTTGGAGGGTGGGCGTGTGCAACGGCCAAGATGACTTTTGACTAAGAGCAAAAAATAAGCGAAGGTTACCCCGGTGTAGAGTGCACCATCCCGGTCATTTTTCTGCAAAATTTATCCAGATCCGACCGGAACTGATGCTTTGACTTCAATTTTCGCTTTTTTGTGCCTTTGGGAATATTTTCATTTCTTGAAACCTGTGTATGCTTTGCGTTTCTTGGGAAACGGTCGGATCTGGACGCGGGTGGGTGCAAAAGATGCGGAAACGTTAGTAGATCACAAATTTGTAAAAATATTTAAGGATTAATTATGGTATTTTGAATATTTCAGAATTTTTGGAATGTGGGCGTGTGCAACGGCCAAGATTTCTTTCGACAAACATAATTAAAAATGAGCGAAGGGTACCCCAGCATAGAGCTCACCTTCCCGGCTCTGCGCAAGCACCTTGATGGTAATAGCAACCATTACATAATCTCTCCAGATGGCTCCACGAAAGCATCTGGAAAGAGTAGTTTGGCATTTCGTCTAGTCCAACAGGGGTTTCCAGTTGCTTCAGAAGGAGACCGCTGATAAGCTCGTGGGATGTAGAAGCAGAAAGGACGGCCTTCCAGTTGCCTTGGCGGTCTTTACAGCGAGCGTAGTAGCCACGTTCCGGCTCGCAGGCCAGTATGACGTTGTGCTTCAAAAAAAACACAGAAGGAGACTGAATAATTGTCGTATTTTCGAGCGAGAAAGACTCGTTAAAGTGATGTGATTATGCTGTGCGCATCGGTTTTCCGTGTATATATATATATATATAGGCTATAGCCAGGGGCATTTTGGTCATTTATTAACGTACAGGGGTATTTCCGTCTTTTCTGCATTTATCAGGGGTATTTTGATACTTTTCCCTAAAAAATACTCTTGCCATGTAGAGATGCACATCTACAGAGACGGTATCTAATCACTGCATAAAAGGTTTTATACTTAATTCAATTACTTATACATCAGTGCTTGACTTATTTTCAATGATATAGTTCGCACGAGAAGAAGGGCAACCGCTTCCGTGACGTCACTTTTGTACAAGAGTACAAGTTTGTTGTGGGAGGTCGCCTTAGGCGCGCAGCAATTTCATCGCTGTACTTGAAGATAATTGCGTTGCGATGCCAGATCGCTTTAGAAACGCTCGCCTACAGCTTACGTTGAACGATTTATTACTTTAAGCTTCGCATTATGGTTATTTTAGACACTAGAATAAGTCAATCGGACCAATATGGTCACCATAACTAAATGTATCATCTCTTTTCGCGTCTGAGTGGAGTAAAATTAAATCGCGTAATAAGCTCTAAAGCTCATATAATGATAACATTCAATATCGAAAAATTGATCGTAGACTGAAAAAGTTTGAATTCTCGATTTGTCTTTACCAATTAAGATCTATTATTACAGTCTGCTTGCCACAAAAAGACTGCAATTGTAGTAACGTCCATATGCATCGATATGCGCGATGCAATTTTGCGGTATAACCGGGTCCTCGTTCAAATCCGGATTGGACACAACGTGCAGCTTGAATCGCGCTGCGTGATCGCAGCACGAACGGGTATACTGGAAGCATGATGCTGGGCAACAACGTGCACTTGCATGGCCAAGTCGGCGTGGCACAGCACCTTAAGATTGGTGACAATGTCCGCAATGTTGAAAATATCGGTCTGACAACTGCACTAGCACCAGCACTTGGTAAGGCATATTTCAACATGTCTTACTCTATCACTCACTTCGGTCGGCTAACCATTAGTCAACCTAACGGCCTGTAGCTTCTCGTCCGAAAGATAGACCTTCGAGGCGTGCACCTGGACACAACATGTGCATTGAAGTCCAATTTCATTTGGTCTTTACATTATACAATTCGAGATAAGCTTTTTATATGTATCAATTTGCTGCGCCGTCTTGCAGCAACGTGACGTAGGGAGACCAATTGATATGAAAGCGTTAATTATGTAGGCATAAAAATTTCAAATAGTAAACGTGTTTTTTACTCGGATAAGTGCCAACATGTAGATTGATCGAAATATGATTGTAGCGGAGCTACCTCGCTCGTTAAGTCAGAGGAAGACATATAGACTCAAAGAGCCACTTAGTTTTATAGAATTAGCGAAAGTGACAACTCAAAGAGTTGCACAAGCTTAAAGAGCTTACAGGGGTTCAAGTTGACGGGACCCAGTGTGGTGCGGGGCTACCTCGCTCCTTAAGTCAGAGGAAAAAATTCACTCTAAAAGAGCCACTTAATTCTATAGAACTAAAAAGGATAACAGCTTAAAGAGCTGTACAAGCTCGCAGAGTTTGATGAGTCTTAGTTCAAGGGAGAGTGATTCGTAAAGCTAAGCGGCCATTAGTGCCCGAGAGTATATAACTTAGGAAGGCTTAGTACTTTCGCTGATAGATCGGCAAGGCACGACACGCTGTTTAGATCGAAAGGGGTACTGGAATTTTTATGCTTTAATTATGAACCTTACCCTAATTACTTTACAGTACCAGACTTCTACATGGTGGCTGCCACTCGTATTACCCATAATAAATAAGATTTTAGTGATATTTACTATGTCAAATAGAAGAAAAGGTATGTTACCCTTAGTATCATTGCACCACGTTAACGGCTTATCAACCAAATCGTACAGTGTTTCCAGAGTGAAGTGGTGCCAATTAGGACCCAAGAGTATGTACCTTATTAAGGCTTAGTAGCAAGCCTTACGGAACGATACGCTTCATATCAAAAGGAAACTTGAAATTTTATTTATGTTACAAATGTAACGGAGTACTCTTTGCTAGTACTTATAGCAGTACTAGCCAAGTTACACTGATTACAGTGAAGACGGGGCGCCTCGACTGCTTCACGTACACGACGTGCAGGGAAAAGTTCTAAGTAGCTAAGAGGTCTTAGCTACTAAAGGCAAATTTTAAGGCTTTAGACTAAGGAGGAAGTAAAATTGTATTAATACATATAGTTCCTACGTGACAATCTTCTATATATTACTGACTTTACTATATTAATAAACAACTATGTATGGCGCTTACTTGCGCATCGCACAATCGTGTCTTTTGACGATTGGCGTGGTTAATTCTAACTTAAATCAACCAATCAATAGATTAATGTCTTATTGCGTCAATAATACCAAATTTGGTAATATTGAAACTATTGAGTCAAAATTGATAGAGATAATGATTTTGTTCATCTAAATATTATTATCTCTCATAGGATATAATATTAATTATCCCTCTTAAAGGAAATAATATTTCTGCAACGGGCACCGCGTTTAGTCCCCACCCCCTGAACCAACAGTCACAATAGTGACTGATGTGGAGAGACAGGGGAATACTATTGTGTCGTTCCTGTAAATGTTGCATCATTGGTTTGTTATAAACACTGCAGTTTTATTGCTATATATTTTTTAAATCAATTTGTTTGCGCATGGTCTCTAAGCCGGCGCACGTCGTCCGTGAGGCCGCAAAGCTGGCAGCTGCACGGATCAGTGCAGCTGTTAGTAATGCAAATGTTTCAGTAGACGCATGAGCGTCTACTGCGGAGAAGAAGTCACCTACTCCAATTGGAGGTGACTAATTTATGTCACCGGCTACTCCCATTGCAGGTGGCAGTGACAAGCCACCTGCTACTCTCATTGTAGGTGACTGGGCCTAGTCGGCGTCATCACCCGACTCGATTAAACTGTTAAGGCCCTCGAATTAACCGGGGCACGTCCGTGGAACTTTCGAGTTCTCACGAGATAACCAAAGAGGTTATGACGTAGTTGTTTGATGCTTCGTCGAACCCTTTTGGTACGGAGTCATCTTGTGATGACTCCACGGACGACAACGAAGTGATCGTAAAGGTCACTTCGGTAGGAATGCTACTGGTTCGGCCAGTATGCATCACCAGGAACGGATTGATTTTAAGGATCGCGTCGAGAGCCATGTAAGCTTTTACGTTAACATGAGCTTACGGGAGAGGGACCGCAATGTTTTGCGGTTTGCTTCCGAAAAGAAGCCTTATTTGCTCTTGAAGGGCAGCCTAACTTGTTAGTCTGGTATCATCAACGATCGGTACCATATTCATTTGTTCGACTCTTTAAGGCTTCACAAGCCTGGTGAGGAGAGACATAATTCTTCATCGACGCCTTTTTCCGGCATCGGTGGTACACTTGTAAGCAGGCAAAGGATGTCCCTAACTCCTTCCCCCCTAACTCATTTGTTATAAGCTTGGGAAAGCATCTGTACAGAATTTGCAAAGCATAGGTCGCGAGTTCTGGCTTGACAAACTGGATGCTTTCCGTAAACGGTTCGAAAAACGGACCGTAGTCGGTGCACGCTTCATCTGCCCGTTTGTGTAGAGACGCAGGGATACCTTGTCGTGGGGGACTCATGTTCATGTTGCTTAAGGGTGCAGGTCATGCCCCTAAGGAGGTATACTCCCATAAAGATCCTCAATTGGAGGACGCTCATCTCTTGTGAGATGCGCGAAGGGATTGAGAACATCCAATCATCTTACGAGCGCGGGAGCGCTCGTTCTATGATGGACCCTCTGTTGAGGAGGATGGGTCTCGTCATACTGTCGAACGAGACCAGGAACGTTCGTCATCAATTGGGTTCCCAACTATCATGTGAGGGTGGATACCCTTGCCAACGAACGAGATAACTCCTTCGAACCCCTTTCACCTCACGGTGGTTCGAGAAGCGTTCAACAAGAAAGCTTTTCACCACTCGAATCCGTCAATGGATGTAGAGGGGAGGGAAAATCGGGTTCGCCTCGTTTGACGAGCCCGAATCAATATCGTATTTGATCATACCCGTTATTATCTTAGGGAGGACATTGGTCACGAGTGATCCCGTCACCGCGAGTTAGAGGTGACGGTCGATAGTGTTTCCCGTGACCAGCTGAAACTTGTTCGCAAGCTGCGACTGATCAACTGGCGAACGAAAGGACGCATCGGTCTCTTTTAAACGAGCTGGTGACAGGTCGTCAAAAGATCACATCCTTGGGGGATGTAGTGTGTCGTCTAATTCGTTAAAACCAGACTCGGTCCCGAGACTATCTCTCTTTGAAACACTTGCTGTACGGAAGGTTAGAAGTGACTTTATTTCATATAACTAAGCTCTTCTGCTTTTATCTATTTATACTAACTTAATTATATACTAATACAAAATATGTTATAAAGTCTTATCTGTCTCTCCCTTTGCGCGCGTCCAGTGCTGACTGGACTGCGGAGCAAGTAGATATAATGGCTTATATCTATTAATGGATAAGCTTTCCGAATATTTATGTAAAGTAATCTTCGCCAACTATTATTTACCTTTTAGATAACATATTAATCAACAACCTTTGAGTGTATATTTCATGCAACGATACACCCCGTTACATCACCCTCCCCCCCCTTAAACGACAATAACTCTGACTGTCATTAAAAGTTCTGAACAATTAAAATCGTTTTCACTTAAGTGGTATAACCACTATAAGACCACAAGTGAAAACGATTCTGATTTGTCAGAACCATCAGATTCAATTCTATCGCATGGTTATCTCCATGCGGTCAGCAAATAGTGCGAAACCTTCGGTTGCGGTACATGCAGCCGCGGGCGACGCATTGTTGTCTCTTGCGGCAGACATTTCGTCTGCCGTAGTATAATCGTCTCCCGCAACACTAAATGTTGCGGGCACGTGGTGATTCACCATTTAAGCGCGACCCCTCTTTGGCGGTCGACTATGAATGCGAGTCGGACAAGATGGCTGACTCGGGGAGAGCGGAATAGTCGCCTGAACGTCGTCAGACGGCTGACTTTGAGCCTTCGAATGAGGGGGGGGTCAATCGGGTATTCGTGCTAATAGCGCTCGCTATAGCATGTTTGGTTCCGACGATGAGGATGAATTCCCATCGCCAGCACCGTCACCCGCACTTCTCCCTGTGCGCGGTGATGACGATGGCGTGAGCCATCGTAATAGAAGTTCTTGTGGTACCCCTGCTTCAGATAGAACTACTCAGGGGAGTGCAGACAATAGAATGTATCGTTCTGCCCTGGGAAGAAGCCGTGGCTTTTGCCCGAACAGCTGGTCAGTAGCTTCTCTGGAGAAACTATTCCTCACACTAAATATCCCTTATTTATCGACAAAGCTACATGGCCTTGATGCCAGCGCGATGTTCTTCGCGCTGAGATAGATTTTATCTCGATGCTTATCATAAGCATCGATGGTAAAGTTACAACAACGAACGAGATAAAAGCTCGTTGATGCAAGCCTGGAACGCGTTATACGCAATGTCAAAGACATTGGACGCGAAGCCTGGCTTCAAAGACTTGACGCGATTCGCATTAACTTTGAAAAACGAACTCCAACCGGTGCAAGATTTAAACTGCATCGGTTGTCCATGAGGCAGGACTTCCATGCCTCACATGGGATGATTCCTGTCCGTGTTGTGTCGACAAAACGAAACGAGTGAAGGGGATGTTTATTTTCTTCCTTCGCCCTAAGGAAGGGCTCGCATCTCTATCGAGAGGCGCGATGCGATTGACGATTTGCAATCGTTTACAAGTGCCAGGGGTGTGTGTTTCCGATGGACCTTCTGATCCATCGGATGGGTCTCGTCATACTGACGGACGAGGCCCTCAACGTCAACAACCAGCTGAATACGAGGCTACCAGCTGTCATGCGAAGGTAGATAACTTGTAAGCTACCCCTTCACATGACAGTGGTTTACGGTGCATTCCACAAGGAAACGTTGACCACTGTGGGAATCCATCAATGGCTGTTGTGATGGAGGGTTAAATAGATCCGAGCTATGTGTCAGATCTAGAGTCGAAGATCGACAAACTTGACCACTACCACCATGAATTGAAGGGGGGTCTTGATGACGAGCGCGGCAAGCGTCACTCATTGGAACAGAGGAACAGACGGTGCAGACTCACCGAACGGTTGAAAGTCCGTACGAAAAATGCGTACTCAATACTGGAGAACGGAAGTATCACGCTCTTCGTGACGAGCTGTCGTCAGCTCATCGCGATTTTGAGGAACTTCGGCCTCAATATGAGAATCTCCCGACTCAACATGAGAGTCGAGTTCGTGATCACAAGATTCTTTTAAGGATTCCTGAAAGCGATGGTCAGATCCCTCCGCGGAAGAAGCCGCGTACTGATGGTACGGGCGGAGCCGACCAACGTAAAACGTAGGATGCGTTCGCATCCTTCGTGGCAATTGCATTGTGTATGCATTGCCTCCTGCGATGCAGTACACGGAATGGCCCAATGAACTTGGGTAGTAGCTTACTACTACCCATTAGTGACTCCATGTTTAGGTAAGTTTACCGTAGACAGTAGTACTAGATCATTAATTCTAAATGAAAGAACATTTTCTCTTCCATGCTTGTCTGCGCTTCGTTTATGCCGGTCCACTGCGTTAGCAATGGAATCCTGTACGAAACGGACTACTGATTCTCGAGCCAGCAGAAATTCCTCTGCTGACTCATTTGTTTTTTTTCTTTTTCAGTGCACTTTGTGTGCACTGCTATTAGATCTATCTCTCTTTCGATGTCGATTGCTTCGACATCGACATCATTTGCGTCGTTGGTAACTTGGACGCATGATGAGCATGAGCCAGAAATGGTTTTGCTCGTGCGAGTCCCCCCCCTTAAACTAGAGGGTCCCTCTAATTGGGTGGGTATCCGTGGATGGCGTAAGCCATTAAAGAAGAACGGTGTATGCGTTGTAGACGCATGCACCGAATTGTTGATGGCGAATTCACCATCAGTAAAAACTCGCTCCAACTCCGATATGATGGACGTAACCTCGAAGTATCTCTTCGAGGACGCGATTGACGCGTTCCGGCTGGCCATCTGTCTCCGGATGATCAGAAGTTGACATAGACAGCCGTATTCCAAGCGATCGGAACACGGATTGCCAAAATTTCGCCATGAACCGTGGGTCTCTATCGGAGACCTGTTCACGGGGTAAGCCGTGGAGTCTGAATACCGTGTCGATAAAGACACGGGCACAGCCCGGAGCCGTGATTGACTCTGGTAAGGCAACAAGATTTACCATCTTGCTGAATCTGTCTACAAAAACAAGGATTCCATTATTTTTGTGATCGTCTTCGGGAGATCCGAAGACGAAGTCCACAGATACGGACAGCCAACATTCTGCCGGAAGTGGTAGAGGTATGAGAGGTGCGCGGGATGAAGGGCTACGCTTCAGCCGTTGACATACCTCGCAAGCACGAATGTACTTGCGCACGAACTGATACTGGCGAAGCCAGTAAAAGTCGCGACTTACTGTGATATAAGTTTTCTCACATCCACGATGCCCACTTGTTGGTGCATCGTGACACTTATACATGAAGCGCAAGTGCAAACCATTGTGGGTTGGACGACGACACGTGGAGTGTCGCCGGCAACGGCTGTGTAGCACAGTAAGCCGTTGCGTGTTGTGTATCGATCTGAAAGTGATCGATATAAAGCCAATAATTTTTGAAAAGATTTATTTGGATAGATTCATCAGATGATCCATTAAACGCAGAATGTATTTCTTTATCTTCTGTGTAGGCTTTCTTTATGTCATTAAACAACTTGACGACGGAAGACTTGTAAAGAGTGTTGCAACAGTGGGATTATTTTCACTGTTGGAGTGCGCAGCCGGCTCGAACTCGGGTCGGCGTGACAACGCATCAGCGACGACAATAATCATTCTGGTTTATATTAAACGAAGAAATCATACTCCGCGAAGAAGGATAGCCACCTCGCCATTCTCTGCGAGAGGTTTGGGCTGTTTACGGTCGTGCGTAATGACGCATGGTCCGTATTTACGATGAACGGTCTATCTATGAGAAGATAGACCCTAAACTTAGCCAGTGCATATTTCATGGCAAGGAGTACTTTGTCATACACTGGGTAAATGCGTTCAGCTGGTTGCAGCTGACGCAATTGGTAACAGACGACGCGCTCCGCGACGTTTGTATCGTATTGCATTAACGCGCAGCCGATTGCATCGTATTGTTTTAACGCGCAGCCGATTGCAAAATCGCTGGCGTCACAGACCACGTGGAATGGTCTGTCTTGATCTGCAATCGCAAAGATGGGTGATTGCATCAACCTTTGCTTGATGCCCTCAAAGGAACGCTGACAATTAGCATTTCATAACCATTTATCGTCTTTTTGAGACGAGAGAAATGAACTGTCATCTTGGCATAATTGCGTGAGTACTTGTGCAAGTACGCCGTTAGCCCAAGGAACTTTCTTAGTCCCTTGACATCGACTGAAATTGGCCAGTCGGTAGTTGCCTTGATAATTTCGGGCTCAGGGCGCACGCCGTGTTTACAGACGATGCACCCAAGAAGTGGTATTTCGCTTGCAGCGAATATACACTTCTTGAGATTTGCATACAACTTATGCTTCCCATAAGTGTAAGAACCTGACGAACGTGAGTTTATAAACTTATAAATTCCACGTCCGTGTTTCCATTCATAGCCCGGCTTTGGACATATACATCGTCGAATAAATTCGGTGCGAATTCTCGCACCGGTCTCAACAGATTCGTTACGCATCTGTTGAATGTTGCAGGGGCGTTACTAAGCCCCTGTGACATTACTAGCCATTCCCAGAGTATTGCACTGGGAGTGCTCACTGCTGTGTACGGGATGTCCCTTTCACGCATTAGGATCTAATAAAACCCATCCATCAGATCCATAGACGAAAATATAGTACTCTTAGACATACCATCTATGATTACGTCTTTTCTAGGTATCAGCGTTTGAGCCGGTGCCGTTGCAGTATTCAGTTTATTGAATGCGGGCACTATCCGTCACCCTCCTGTAGCCTTTCGCACACAGAAGGTCGGAGAGGTATGTGGAGAGGTTGACTCCCTTACATGGCCCGCTTTTAAATGATCGATAAAGCATTTATCGATCGCAAGTACTTGATCACGAAGTAGTGGCCACGGCGTCATGGCACAGTTCGTCGAGCCTGGTTGAATTCAGGGAATACATCCCTGAATTCAACCATTTTTTGTATAAAAGTCTTAAGCGACTCCCAGGATTGAGTAGTATATCTCTCAATCCGAGTTTTCACATCAAGGACACTTTCGTCCATTGCTGAGCTGCTAATAACCGTCCGTTCTCTGCAAGAAATACCACTGACCGAATGTTGGTTTCGTATTCGTCCTCGGTGACGTGTACGCAGATCTGCTTGATTCTGCCACTATGCAGATCTCTCAAGAAACGTTTAGGTTCTAGGGTAGGTAATTGAGTTATCTCCGAAGTTAACTTCGGAGGCGCATACATATCAAGAGTATAAGCGCCTACTCTTGATCCGTCATTAACCAAGACGCTCAAAGTCTTGGTTTCTTCATGGGACCCTTTTCAACGGGCTGCCGAGGGATTAATCCCTCGGGATGCTGAAGTCTAGTCACTTTAGCATTTACAATTTGAGGAGTTTCCTCCTCAAGTACGTGGGGACTCCTTCTCTCAACGTCTTCCGACTGTGATTGTGCTATCACAATCGGGTCCTCTTTGGTTGACTATCTACTCAACCTAGGATCATCGTGTTGTCCCTTTTGGAAAACCGGTATCTTCCTTGGATATCGCCACCTGGCGTACGTTCATGTCTCAATCCACTCGACTTTTTCGAGTTGTGGACCTTCCTTGCTGCCTGTGTATTCGCAAAGCCGCCGGCAGCTTCGTAGGCTCTAATATGTTGAGCGCGACATCCCTCCAACGAGAATGACGGTGCGTCTAGCGACAGGTGCATCGATAATATATATGAAACGCGTAGTGAAATTTCACTACACGCTAAAAATTTACAGTACGACGATGATGCCATAGTACTGTATTTGGATGACAAAGTTGATGTCATCCTAGGTTTCCCTCTAGCGACTGGCGACGAATAAAGTTATTCGACGCTCCAGAGTCCACTAGGGCTCTAAGTGACAAATCATTTGTCACTTTAAACTTCAAGGTGATGAGGGATGCCTCATCACCAGGTGCGGAGCCAACTTTAGTCAGAGATTTGCAAATTCTCTTGAGGTTGCTGGATCAGTAGGGCGTTGCGCCCCTACTGACCCCGATCGTCTTTTTGCGGTCCACCTCGCTGTTGCAATTTCACAACAAAGTCGGACTCGCGACCGTTGCCCTTTTTGGCATTCGGTCCATAATTACGTTCAGTTCAATTCGGTACTCGGCGTGGGGCACTGCACTCATGAGCGTAGTGTCCTAACTTTTGACAGCGATTGCATCTCTGCAATCGCTTATTGCTCGAAAAGCGAGGTCCATAGGTTCTCGACCTCCAAGCTCTCGTCGTCTCGGAGGACGATACGATGACGAACTGGCTTAAGCCTGTCTCAAACTTAAGTCCTCTTGTTCTGCAACGATCATTGCTTCTTCAAGCGTATGCAGTTCCTAGTGGAACAGATGGGTCTTCACGGGACCATCCGTAATACCTTGTATGAACACCGTAATCAACGTGTGTTCGTGAACTGGATTGTTCGTGATACAACTCGCTAAGAGTCGTATATGCTGGGCATAAGCGTGAACATCACGCTTGCCTTGCTTGAGTTTCAGAAACTCTGATCGAGATTTTAACTCAGCCCTAGGCGGTTCAAACCCTTTTTTAAGCAAGGCTTTAAAAGCCTCTAGCGAGCCAAACCTCAACAGTCTTTCCTGGTGAGAGCCTTGCTGATTAAGCAAGGCTACTTTCTCCTTTTCCTCGTGAAGTTCATGATGTATGAACTTGGCGATGGCTAAATGGAGGGCATCTCTGTCGAAACCGGTAAGCATGGCCAGGATGGCCAGGATGGCATCGTTTCCTACGGTCGAACTCATTCTTTCGACCGCACTCCTTTCTATGTCACTTAGAAAGGAGTAGCTATCACGCAAAACGTGATGCGTATTTCCTTTTTCATCTAACATGCCCATGTTAGATGATAGAATCGTGGTCCTTGGACGGACTTCAAAATGCTACCAGCTGTAACGGGTCACTGCCGGCTTGTAATGCTTCAGTACACGCGCTGATTAAGTGCGAGTGGTGCCACACGTCACTTCACGCACACTAATATGTGCAGAGGAAGACATTCTTTACAAACCTTTTTTAAAGAGGGTTAAAAGTAAAATTTATTTAATATAATTAAGTTCTTCTGTTTCTATCTATTTTCTACTAACTTAATTATATACTAATACAAAACATGTTATAAAGTCTTATCTGTCTCTCTCTTTTCGCGCGTCCAGTACTGACTGGACCGCGGAGCAAGTAGATATAATGGCTTATATCTATGAATGGATAAGGTTTCCGAATATTTGTGTAAAGTAATATTCCCCAACAATTATCTACCTTTTAGATAATATATTAATCAACAACCATTGAGTGTTGATTCCATGTAACGATACACCCCGTAACATTAGTGTCTATCTACAGAGATTGCATTTTAGGATTGGTTAGATATCGGAATTTATTTTTAATGCGAAATAATATAAATTAGTCTGAAAACTACTTCCTCCTTGATAAGTTCGCACGAGGAGCCGGATTACCGCTCACGTGACGACACGTATATCAAATTACTTAGTGCGTTGGGTAAGATCGCTAAGGCGCCCACCACGACTTTCTCACTGCACGTGAGAAAAGTCGGTCAAACCGCTTCCTCGCTGTGCTAGGGTGTGTGCTTAAGTAGAGCGTGGCCGCATTAAGACGTGCCCGCCTACATTATAAGTGAGCGAATATTGATTTCCGTCTAACGTAATTTGAGTAAATTTTGGTCAATGAATTAGGGTCATCAAGAGGGTGAGTTAATACTAACGGCTCCCCAAATTAACGGATGCACAACCGAAGTGTACCCCGTTACATTTATAATCAAGCTAGGAGACGTCACATTGAACAATATCTTGTAAAGTGAACTAATTCAGAATTGTTAATAATAAGAAGAAGAAAAGAGATAGAGTTTCGCCACTTAAGGTAAATTCATTCTGTATTTTTTTTGGTCCACAAGTGATAGTTTTAATAAATTAATTTAAAAAATGGACCTTTTTACTTACTTCTAGACATAATTTATTGAATCAATAAAAAAAAATTGTGTAGGTTTACCTTTAGATAGAACTTCTCTTATTACCGTCGTATCTTCTACGAACCCTTCGACGCCCTGTTCGTCTTCGTCGCCGCTTTTGCAATTTTGCACGCCTCATGCTTTGGCGTTAGTATAGCGTCTCAGTTCAATTGCTGCCTCGTTGCGTTGCTATTTTTCCATGCAGTCGTTTATTAGCTGATTGTAAGTAGAAATTCCTTGGGATTAACTGCAAAATGCCGCGTAGCAGTTTTGATGTAACTTCAGTAAACACTGGAAACCGGCATCGAAATTAACGTCACGAGGTCGAAGCAAAATTGTAAGCATCGTGATTGTCTGGCATTGCATCGGCTACGTTGCATAGTGCAGTGCCAACGGAAGCTATTGATACCTTCAGTCAAATTTAACAGCAATTATGCTTTTTTCCACATGTATCGAGATATCTTGTACGCAATTGAGTCATCGATGCGACGTCTAATTAAAACGTTGTTATTGTAAGCGTGGTTGCTGAAATTACAGCAATTTTGTCCTCGCGGTTGCCATAGCACCAGCTGCAACTTTCTCTGTTGTGTCAATAGTGGTTGCTTGTTGATACTCCAAGATGGGGAAAGGGTGGCAACGATCGTACATAATAATCACAATAGCGCGGCAAACACTTATAAAGCGATTCCAGCTTGAAAGCAGTAGACCACGCGTTTCTTGGCCGTTGAGATACCATACATCTAGTTCGACTAATGCATCAATGACTGCACTAAAAAAGTCATCAAGCATCGAAAATGGAATTTTGCTCCGATGTAACACACGCACAACACGGGTGATTAAATACTCTACAAAGAGTTGAAGCTCTTTTGGCTGTGACAAACCCGCACCAATGGTCAGGAAACCATGTACCACAAGAAGCAGATTGCTTTCAAGCTTAGTCAAGAAAATACCTTTTTCTTCTTGCGCGTCACTAGCAATAGCCCACGATCTTAATCGACTAATGATACTATCTCGGTAAAGTTGAAGCACATCGGTGTCATTGATGAGGTGGGCCTTTAGATCACGTAGACAATTTGTCAGCGGGTGGCTTAGATCCAACCCAATCGTCTCCATCACACTTGTCGGCTGTAACCTATCGCGTAGAAGTTCAAGTGTTGGCCATTCTTTGGTGCTTGGAGATCGCAGAGCAATTTGAGCGCCACATTTCACCACTAAATCGTCAAATTTAGTATCGGTAGTTTGAGAATAGTGTACCTTTGCCAGCTTTTTCCGTTGTGTTAGCCAGTGTGTCATCAGCAGAGCAGCAATGAAGTGCAAGTCAGACGACGTAAGAAATCCTGTAACGGGATGGAGAGGGTGCACTTGAAGTCGTGTATGTAGGATGAAGAGTAGACAAGCGTACATGCTGGCAAGCTGCCCCGAGAGCAAAAATTGTTCGCTGACTGCACGACACGCGAGTCCAGAGAAGTTGCGGTCTTCTACGGCAGCATATACGCGTCGCAGATTTTCTAACTGCCGACAGCAACTCTTGAGTGTGCGGCACGAGCGCTCTGCCACGTCGTCAAGATCTTTCTCCAGACGCCCAGAAAGCTTTTTTCCCAGTAGCCAGCGGTCCACGTCGACATCGCGAGTGTAGTAGCACTCCACCATGTAATATTGTTGTAAAGGTGGGATTTGAAAAAGAAGCTGCGAGCGGAACAAACTTGGCTGCGACAGGTAGTGCTCTAGCTTATCGTAAAGGCGGTATTGGTCCACAGTGTCTCGCCAGAGGAGCTCACGCAGCTTGGCAGCAGCGTTTCCACCCAGGAATGGCATACGCACGGCCGACGGGAGATGAAGCCGTGCAGCTAACGCATCGTTTGTGTTGTGGCCTTCAAGCCAGAGCGCAAACACATCATCGTTTACGTGGATCGGATCCGTCAGGAAGGCCTCAAACACCTCGCGCATTGGTCGGTAACGAAATGAAAGAGATAAAAAAAATATAGTCCTTGATAATGATTGTTGGTTCTTTCAAGAAATTCACTTAAAATATCTCAAGAAAGCAAATAAATCGTCAGTATTCGTTTGTATGGGTATCTCGTTTGTATACCTCTAACACAGATGTAGCTTTTTACATTTCCTGCTACGCGTATGCTTCATATGTGATATACAGTCCTCCCTCTAACAATTATCTCCCAAAATCGTATAACTCCTCTAGCTTATAGGATTTGACGTCCACCGTGGTCGTTCTATGGTCGCTAACCCAAAATTTCCTGAAGCCTATGATAACGGATAGGAAAGAGCTATAAGTTAGCGGACGGAGGAGTTAAAAAAAGTTTAAAGAATATTACCTTTGTAGATGATATTGTAGCAGTAATGTGACATTTCTGTTCATTGGTTGATATATGTCATTCCAACAACCGCCAATCACTGCTAGATGTAACGGGATCTCCCGTTACATAAATACTATTTTTATAAGAGCAATAAAAAAAATATTTTCTACAAGAGGAAATAATAAAGAAGTACAAAAATATTATATTTTATTAATTTTGACTTAATTGTTCCAATATTACCAAATTTGGTAATATTGACGCAGAAAAAGACATGAGTTCTGTTAGTTGGTTGATTTAAGCTTAAATCAACCCCGCCAATCTTACAAGACACAATTAGGCGGTGCGCAACAGGAAGAGCGGCAATCAATCATATTTCAACGCGCAGCTCGCGGCAGTGATGGAGCCGCCGTGGGCTTTTGCTTTAATGAAATGGGTGTTGGGTAATTGGCTGATATTATTTTCAAAATGATTTTATTGAAGGTGATATATATAGTTGGTTATCAATATATTAAAGCCAGTAGACATACCATCATTGCGAAAGAACTTGATATATTAATACAGTTTTACTTTTACCCTATACTAAAGCCTTAGTGTCGACCTCTGGTAGCTAAGACTACTCAACTACCTGTAACCTTCCTCTGCACGTCAATGTACGTGAAGTAATCGAGGCACCCCACCTTCACTGTTATCAGCATAGGTTGGAAAGTACTGTGTCAGTACTAGCGAAGGTGCTAGACACGCGAATGAGCGTGAGCAGTGAGTCACTTCAATACATTGTTATTTTTAATATATTAAAGTCTGGACAAGTACTGAAGCAATACTGGCGAATGTGCCTTCGTTACACCTAGTAGCGCTTTGTAACGGGGTCACATGTGACGGTGCACTGACACACTAAGGATATTTTGACTATGTCAAATATAGTCGAGATGTGTGTCAGTACATCAGGGAATATATCTGGGTTATCGTTATGACCCAGCTAGGTACGAATGACACGTGTCGGCACCTCAAGTACGGAGTATTAATATTTAGTAGTACTAAATTAGTAACATTTAGTAGCCTTATTTATTATTGTAATTAGACCGCTAAAAGATTTCAATATATCAGTTTAGATGTTCCTCTGTGAGTTGCTGTGTGACCCTGCCACACCTGGTGGCACTTGTAGTCAATCCCGCGGCCAAGGATTAAAACAATCTGGATGGCACTCAGAATGGATGACCCTGAAGACTATATGCCTCTCAGGCAGAACTACCCTCACCTTTCCGATGCCCATTGGGCGACGCTTACAGGATGGTCAGCCTGTTAGGCGATGAGACTTCTGTCGGGTTCCCTACCCTGACTGCCGACCATCAGAGGGCTCGAGTTTGGCGCTCCGAGCGCTACGAGTCCTCTCTCATTGCTCACGTGAGTACGGCGGCGCAAACTGCCGCACGTACGGCAGTGAGAGCGGAGGCACAGGGCGCCTCTTCGACTCCGGCGTCGTATACGCCGCGTCTAGATATGTCGAAGCCTGTGAAGATCCGTGCTCCCAAGTTCGACGGGAAGGAAGCGGATAGCTTGGTCTTCTGGATCCGGGAGATCGAGATTGCGCTGAGCGCAGGCCAGATTTGCGACGCGAGGTCTCAAGTGACATTTGCCCTTTCGAACCTGAGAGGTCGGGCAACGGCGTGGGTCATGGCCCAGGAGACGTCTACTCCGGGATAATTTGTCTCGTGAAAGTTCATGGCTCAGGAGATGCGAACGCCAACATTGATCGCCAATTTGGCCTACGGTCATTGGTCGTTGTTCTTGCGGAAAAAGCAAAAAAAACGGTCCTTGCAGGACTATGTCATGGAGCTCCAAAATTTGAAGGCCGCCATGGCTGGGGCTCCGCTATCGGAAGAAGTAAAGGTCTCGGTGTTCATGGACGGTGTCCGAGTCGTTCCTGTTCGCACTGAGCTCTTTTCGCCGCCAATCGACTACGTTCAACGAAGCTGTGCACAAAGCTTTGCTGAAAGACAACTGCACGAGATCGTCCCAGGGCAATGTCGGGTCGACGAAATTTGCCGAAGGCCCCACCCCCATTGAGATATCATCGGCCGGACGAGCGCGTCCGCGGACGCTGGAGAAATTCGAAGGCCGGTGGCCGCTGTTTCGTGTGTACTGCGATTGGGCATTATCGCAGAAACTGCCCCAAGAACCTATGGAAGGTAGTCCATGGCAAGCCTGCTTCGACGAAGCAAACTCTGAACGCAGTGAGCGTTGTAAAGTCGGGAAACGAAGTCTCCCAGTAGGCGCGAATCGTCGTACTGGGAGGTCACTCGCACTCAAAAAAGGAGGAAGGTTTCCTCCTCCTCTTCCTGGAGAACAAGTCTCGGGGCCAACACTGTTTGTGTTTGTCTGTGGCCGCTGTGCGGTCAAACTTGGTGGTGGTTGCCGTTAAGGTGAAGGAATACGAAGACCATGACGGTCTTGATTGACTCGGACGCGTCATACAACTTCGCGACTAAGGAGAAGAATCAAGCGTTGCATGCCAAGGCTATTGAAGACTCGAAGAGAAACAGCAAAGTGCCCTTTTGCCTAGCGACAGGATCGATCGTATCGACTCGTAAGGTTTTGTTACTCTTAGTAATCAATTTGATGAGTTTGACTCTGAAGAACCGTTCATTGGCTTGGCTATGGACGATCGGTGTGATCTCATCCTTGGGACGCCATGGCTTATGAAGCATGAGCCATGGATCGACTGGCGTAGTCGCACCGTGTGTGCTAGTCAAAAACCACTCGTGGCACGAGCCTTGGTAATGTCTTCTCCTCGTCACGCGATGGATTTGTGCACGAACATCGCATTCCACGCTCAGAACGCCTCTTTGCCGGTTCGGCGGAGGTGGTGCATGAAGAAGGCCGTCGAGTATCGATTGGGGCCTTAGTAGGTGTTGAGGCGGGGTCAGCCTCCACAAAGGAAGCCGCGATCGAGGGTGGTTGCGCAAGCGGTAGTGCTGCGGTCACTACTGCTCAGGAAGTCGCTGTCGCTGTGCGATGCGCGTTAATGAAGGAATCGTGTTTCCTCTTTCATCGGAAGTCGCAACCGTGGGCGGTTGCGCACAGAATAGTGCTGCAGTCACTATTGCTCAAGAAGCCGATGTCGCTCGCGACACGTTAGTGAAGGAGATGCGTTTCCTCTTTCGCCGGAAGACGTAACCGTAGGGATTTGCGCAAGCGGTAATGCTGTGGCCACTACCGTTCAGAAAGACGAAGTCGTTGAGCGACGCGCACGTGAAAGAGATGGGTTCACTCCTTCACAGTAAATCGCAGTCGTTCGACAACGCGTAAAGGGTGGTGAGGCTGGGTCAGTCTCCACCCAGGAAGACGCAGTCGCTGGGCGACGCGCACGTGGCAGAGATGGGTTCACTTTGTCGCAGGAAATCGCAGTTGTTGGACAGCGCGTATAAGGCGGTGAGACTGGCTCAATTGATCGCACAGGAACGCGTAGGAGCACGGCGATACGCACGAGATGGGGCTGGTTCAGCTCCTGAATTGGAGATCATAGTCGCGGATCGACATGACATGGACGGGATTTCAGTCGAACCGGTTTCTAAGCTCGAAGAATTGTACGAGCTTGAAGGGATATCCCATAGGGAATTCCTAGCGGACCTCAAGGAGGGTTTGCTAGAAGATGTGGTCTTCATACGTCGCGAAGCGACGTCTGTGGAGTTGAACACCTCTTCGGTCACGGACCGTAAGGTGTTGGACGAGGCGAGCAAGGCTAATCGTCAGAAGAGGTACGGCTCGGTCATCTTGAAGGACCCAAGGGATCCATTTTATCTTCTGTTGAGGTAGTTTGCGGATGTGGTCTCGGAAGACCCTCGCCCTTACCTCCGGATTGGGGTGTACGCCTCGAGATTGATCTGGAGCCGGGTACAAAGTACTGTACGACGCGCCAATGGCCACTGCCCAAGGAGCAAGTTTACGCTATTGACGCCTTCTTTGCGGAAATGCACGCAGCAGGCCTAGTCCGAGAGTCGTAGTCGTCACACTCGTCGCCGACGTCTTATGTCGTCAACGGCATCGCGTGGAGCAGCTTGTGACTCAGCTCGACGATAGGATCGGGTATTTGGCTGCGACGATGAACAAGGACTTAAATGACCATCAGCGTTGGCTGGCTTCGCTGTTGATTGGGTGGAGATCCTTTAGCGCTACCTTGCGAGCTCAACGCAGGCTCCTGCACCTCCCTTGTGCCAGTCTGCGTACCTCTTCGGCCATCCGTCGGACTCTTCGGAACCACCTGCAATCCCTCAGGGGCGACCGGTCATCCACCAAGTGAGGAGATTCCTGCGCTCTCGGCTGGTGACCTTCGTCAGATCATAAGACAACTGTGACATCTGTTTCAGATCGGTCCGACGGATCAAGGTAGGCCTTGAGCATCAACATAGAATGTCGGGTGCGTTGCCATTGCCGATGGCAAGTTCAAGGTGCAGGCATTGCCGTGCACACCAATGACCGTGAGCGGTCCCACGAAACGCGGACGAAGCTTCGTACTCCCAAAAGCTGACACCGCGTGCATAGGTAGGTTCTAAGCATTAAGTAGCACCAAATTACCTATCTTTAACACTTGCGTATTCCGACGACCATGACTGTCATTGTTATCATTTTGAAGGTCTTGAGCAGTAGCCATATCGTCCCTGACACGTAGTCTAATGGCTTCACCAGTTTCAATAAACGTCAGCAAATTGCGTTTAACCGATGGTCGAACCCCATTTAGACCTCTCAGGTCATCGGCGACAGCCTCTCCCCCATCCACATTAGAAGCCATCGGCAACGATAGGGGGTACGCGGATGTCGCAACCCATTCACATAGAACGGGGAAAACCCTGTCGACGAATGCATCGCATTATTCATTGCGAATTCCACTTGCCCTAACTGCGCACTCCATTAGGATGGCTCATCCTCGCAAACACTGCGAAGCACATCCTCCAAAACACGGTTGAACCGTCGGGTCTGACCATCCGTCTGCGGATGATCCGCCGTCGACAATCCAGTCAAGTTCCCATCAGTCGAAAAAGGGTTGCCAAAAGGCGGACACAAACCGAGTATCTCGATCACTAACGAAAGACTCCGGAAGTCCGTGATGTCCGAACACATTGTCGATGAACAGCTGGGCCGCCTGCAGTACCGTAAAGGTTCGGCGAGCCGCCACTAGTCGCACCATCTTGCTGAGGCAACATTGAAATACCATATTGCCCATATGGCCATGCTTATCCGCCGGAAGGTCGAAGATGAAGTCCATGTTCACTGAGCGCCAGCATTCCACTGAAACCGGCAACCTCTGTAGCGGCGCTTCCGAAGACGGCAGAGGCTTCACTCGTTGAAAAGTCCCGCACGTCTTGACATACGACCCACTTGTACACGTGGGGCCACCAGAAGTCACGTGCCACAGACGTGTAAGTCTTTTCGCGCCCGAAATGTCCACTACTTGGCGTATGATGTGCCTCATAGAGGATTCGGCGACCTAAGCAGGATCAACCACGCGTGTTTCATCCCCCGGATTCACAATGTACAGCAGGAATCCATCGGACAGACTATACCGATGGAGATGTGCCTGCTAGCGCTTCGTCAAATTGACGGTTTGCGAAGAGGCGCTCAACGACTCTACAATTCCTTGAAAATCCGGGTCTCGAACATACGCCTTGCGTATAAGCTCGAACACTGATGATTCAAGGTGCACAACGTGTGCCAGTTCGTAATCAGGACGTCTCGACAGGGCGTCCGCTAGCACATTCTGCTTTCCTGGCCTGTAAGCCACCGTAAAGTTGTATTCCGCAAAGAATGACAACCATTGCGCCATGCGCTGTGACAAATGGGGCGACTGAGTGCCGTCCTCAACGAGGCTTGGTCTGTATAGACGACAAAGGGTCTGCTGCCCAGCAGGTGAACCCGAAACTTGACAAGGGCGTACTATATTGCTAGACGTTCCTTGTCGTGCACTGGATAATTTTTCTCAGCGGCTCTAAGCTGCCGCGATTGAAACGAAAAAATCGTTAATTACCATTGGCATCCAGCTGCAATAGAGCACAGCCAATAGTAAAGTCTGATTCATCACACACCACACTTAATGTACGATCCTCGTCCGGCAACGCTAATATTGATGCCGTTGTAGGCTCAACTTAATCACTTCAAAGCTTGCTGAGCCTCCTCAGTCCACGACCAGACCATATCGTTCTTCGGAAGTTGATCAATGGCCTGGCCATTTTTGCGTTATTCTTGCTGTACTTGTGCAAATAATTCGTGAGACCCAACCACTTGCGTGAATCCTTCTGACATGACGGCTTTGGCCATTGTGCAATTGCACGAATCTTCTCTGGATCCGCGCGGATTCCACCCTTCCCAATGACATCCCAAAAAGGGAATCTCTTCCTCCCAAAGAGGCACTTGTTGATGTTCGCAAAAAGTCGATTCTCGCGCATACACATCAACACCGCTCAAAGAAGATCGATTTGCACATGAATATCCGTTTTATCCTCTTCAGCCTTGCTGTGAACGAATAAATTGTCGAAATACGTCTGCGCGAAGTGCCGCATCGGCCGAAAGAGTTGCGTAACCAGCCTATTAAACGTAGCTGGGGCGTTGGAAAGCCCCTGGGGCATGACCAACCATTCCCACAACATCCCACTGGGAGTACTCACTGCTGTGAGAGGAATATCTGATTCCCTCATGAGTAGTTGATAATAGCCGTCGACCATGTCGAGCGCGCTAACATACTGCATCCGGCCACGTTGTTCTGCAACACATCCTTCCAAAATATTGGCGTAGATGCCGGAATTGTGACCGCATTCAGCTAGTTAAAGTATGAACATTTTATACGACGATCATACGCATGATCATGGTCCTCGAGGACGCGGGCACGATCCCTCAAGGCAGATAGTTCGTCTCGACGTATCGCCAAGCGGTTCTAGTAGGAAGCCAGTGGGTCCAGACGAACGCGATGAACCATGGTGGTATGATCCGTTCTCCTCAACCCTTGTCGGGCCGCGACGGGGAGAGATACTTCCATGTGGAAAATTTGGTCGGACATCGCCGTAAGGCGGGACGACAGAGTTCTGGGTAAAGTGGCGGGGCTACCCGAAGGCCCATAACACGTGGGAACCGGAGGACCGCCTCGTGGGGAACTGCGCGGACCTCGTGAACGCTTATAGGCGTTTCCACTCGATTTGGCCGCGCTAACCGGGCCTAGAAGGCTCTTCGGGTCAATGTTGTGGGGTGGTCTCCCCTTCTGAATTTTGAAGATGACTTCTTGGAGAATGAGCGTCGGGGTGGGACTGCCTCGGTCGATACGATGATAGACATCTCACCGCCGATCAGCAACCGCTTTGGCCATGTGTAATCGAAGACGTCGAAGCGCCAACCAGTCGAGCCGATGAGGCGAATTGAAGAATCCGGAGATGGGATGAGTCACTGACGGAATTGACCTTCGTTAGCCTGTCGGCCGACGTCAGTGTCGTCATCGAGGACGAGTGGGCATTCGTCGACCTGCTGCACAGGTCTTCCTCGCTCTCGGCATCGTTGGAGGTATTCCGCGTAGTCGGCTACAGGCCAAACCTTCATTGCAAGCAGCTGGTCCTTTATCCGTGGGATGCAAGTGTCACGACGACGCTTGTGGTCTCCTTGGGGGTTTGATGGACACATTGGAGTTGCTTGTTCGCCGGTATGGCTGAAACTGGTGGGTCTCAAGGAGACGTCGTCACGTGGTACACTCGCACAAGGTGGTTTCGATTTTGGAGAAGGCATGTTGGCAGTGATCGTCTCAGGATGAACGTCTGTGAATATCGGGGATGACGGCGGTGTGTCGGACTTGCGAGTACACTTCAGTCATTGTACACGCTCTTGCCGCTTGCGGCGTCGCGCGGCAGCTCACAGAGCTGACACAACACGCGGCTTCTATTCAATTAATGGTTGATCTGCGACGCAGCTTGCCGAGCGGGTTATTTAGATCACGATCTTTCGCATCAGAATTTTTTGCGTCCTGGTGCGCTACTTCTCGTGGAGATGATGCCGTGGTATCCGGTGGATCATCTTGCACGGGTTTGACAGCTCAAGTGATGTCTCTTCGGCGTGCCCGGTGGGCGTCGTGACGTCTGTTGTTGCGGTGGCTGTATCAGTCGATGGCGTCGTGGTCAACGAGTGCCCTGAGGGCGTCTTGGGAAAAGTCGCAATTGTAGTTGCCCGGTGGATCTGCGTGTTTTGTGCCAGCGTGGCAGACTTAATGTGTCACTTCCCTTCGGGTCCCCCCTTTCATTAAACGGTGTTTCCTATTTGGGTGTAGGAGGGTGTAACGGGGTCACATGTGACTGGTGAACTGACACACTAAGGATATTTTGACTATGTCATATAGCCGGGATGTGTGTCAGTACATCATGGAACATAACTGGGTTATCGCTATGACTCAGCTAGGTACGAATGACACGTGTCGGCACCTCAAGTACGTCATATAATATTTAGATATTTAGTAGTACTAAATTAGTAGCATTTAGTAGCCTGATTTATTATTGTAGTTCGACTGCTAAAAGATTTCAATTTATCAGTTTAGATGTTCCTCTGTAAGTTGCTGTGTGACCGTGTCACACACTTCGTGGTCCGTCCAACGGTCATATTCGTTCATCCAACATGAACATTTTGCGTGGAATTTCCACGCCACGCATGAAGAATTTCCGCTACGCAATCGAAGATCACTCATATGAGTGACCACGAATGTGAAGCGGTCAAACGGATGAGTTTGACCGTAGGCGGGTCAGCCATTAGCGCAAGTTTCTTCGTTAATCAAATGACGATCAACATGCGGCTATCGCATAGTTCATCGACATAAACTCGACGCTGCCCGTGAAAGGGAATCTTGCCTCACGAGTAAGGCTTTTAGCAGGATGAGCTGTTGTGACAGCAGCATTCACATGCTGCTGCCGGGTCGACGCATATTCTTCGACCCGAGGGCTTGAAGAAAAAAATCTTCAAGTTAAAGGCAGTCGAAGGTGACTATGCTTTGTCGAATTGGCGATGTCATCAAAGCCCAATATATCATCATCGACACAAATGTTTGAGCCGACAGGTGCCGAATTAGGGGCTCGAACAGAGCTTCTCGATTCGAAACAGGGCAAGCAGTGACATTCACGCTTCTGCCCAGCACACAGGATACTTAGTACTTGTATCGCGTGTTAGCCCATTGACGAAGAGGCACAGGTTACTGTGTCTATAAAGGTCTTGTAGATGATCCCGTCGAGACCCATCTGCTCAGCTTTGAATTAGAGACGATTGATCAAGCGATTTCTACAGCGTAAAGGAAAACTTCAGCCTGAAACATACTTTGGTCCACTCGGGGGGGGGGGCTATCGTTCACCGAAGCGAGAAGTCGGAGATCTAGGTGAATGGGCGTCTTCATGTTGTAAGCAAAAACCTCGCTCTTCAAATCACAAGCAATTGCAAAGATGCAATCGCTGCCAGAATACACGACTCTACGCCTATTGCCAAGAAAGTGATCGGCCTCCTGGTAAGAGTAGAGACGGACGCGGGTCTGACGCTGTTGCGATATCGCAACGGCGATACGGATCGTCAAAAAACGGTCTGGGTCAGCACGTGCGGAGCGACGTTCTAATCCAGCAACGTCAAGAGAATTTACAGGGTGCTCCTAGCACAGCGTCGCTGTGTGTTACTGCTTACTCCTACTAGTGATGAGGCTACCCTCATTATCTTGCCAATGGAGAGACATATCATTTGTTTCTTCGTTTTTTAGTTATTTAAGGGTGTTGAACACTTTAACTAAACGCCAATCGCTGGATGATCGTAGGCTCAACTTCTGTTCAGCGCGATATACCTCTAACGAGGGTGACAATCCGCCTTGCAACAAGAATATCTGTACCAGTAATTAAACGTGTTGTTGGTATCCAACACACGTTAAAGGGTAAACAGTACAATGACGTGTCCATTGTATTGGATTTAAATGAAAAAATTGATGTCATCCGTGGATTACTATGGCTCAGACAGTACGAGGCATGCCCTTATTGGCAGCATCAATCCTTTGCGATGCCTGCCTCCTGTTCATTCGATGGCCATCTGTCGAGCGTCATGGAGCGTCAACAAGCGTGTGGGGGTACATACGAGTTTGTGCGATGGTCACTTGTGATCCGGTTGTCTGTACAACTGCAGGACCTCAGTGTGACCATTCATAACAATGTGGACTTAATTCCCGCGGCAGTGCAGAAGCACAGCTAGCGTTAAAGGTCTACCACTCGAATAGTCGAGTGAACCCGGGCAAGGATGCTCGCCTAGGGAGCATCAACCGAGGAAGACTAACATATTTGTCTATAAGACACTGCAATTGCAGTTGCGAGAATCCTAAAACGACGGGAGAGTCAATCGTAGAGGATTTCGCTGTGGTTGCGAATTTACAGCTTCAGACAGTTGGGGAAGATACTCATCAAACCCGTGGGAATAAGTCCATAGGAATCGGTGAAAATAATTTCACAGGAAGAAACCGAGACGTTTAAAGGCTAAGGAAATAACGGATCGGGTGTAGGCGCTTATACACTTGACCTGACAGCGCATCCGAGGTTAACTTCGAAGATATCTCAAAAATCTAAGAGCTAGGCCGAAAAGATCTTGTACGGTCTGCGTAGTGGCGTTGTATACTGCCGTTAATGGAACATCCTGTTCATGCATCGGAATCTGTTAGGACTTATCCATCAGATCCATGGCCAAAACGATGGTACTCTTGACAAACCATCCATTCGTATCGGCGTTTGAGCCGGTACCGTTGCAGCATTCATCTTATCATTTGAACGCACTATCCGCCACTCTTCTTTTGCTATGCACACACAAAAGGTCGGAGAGGTATGTGGGGAGACTGACTCCCTCACATGACCCGCTGCTAACGATGGATACAGAACTTGTCAATCGCTAATACTTGTTCACAAGGCAGCGTCCACACAGTAGTATCAGGTCGATCTCGTGTCGAGTGCCTTTATCCTATGCAACTCGCATGGATGCGAATCAGGGAGCACATCTTTGAAGTCCGTCAAATCCATACACAAAGGATTTTATAAAGCGACTTCCAAGATTGAGACGTAACACGTTCAATCGATGTACTCTCATCGAAATACTTGCGTCCATCGATGAGCTGCTTATAACCCTTTCGTTCTCAGGAAATACTGCTGCCGGCCGAATATCGATCACGTAGTCATCTTCTGATACAACTACGCAGATTTGCTTGACTTCCCAAGCGGTATGCTGTGGCAGGGGCTATTGATGTCACAGGGCTTAGAAATGCCCTGCAACGTTCAACAGATGAGTTTCCAATCTGTTGAAACGGTGCAAGATTTAGCGCCGAGTAATTTTGTTGTGCATCCGTTCATAGCAGAGTCCATGTAAAGACAATTGGGCTTTGAGGTACATCGCACTCCCGTCGGCAAGGTTCTCACATATATGATACCTCAAGAAGTGTATATACGCTTTAATCGAAGCGCCACTTCTTGAGCGCATCGTGAGGAACAAGGTGTCCCACACCGACTGGCCTGGAGCCAGTCGATGTCAGAGACTTCGAAAGTTCCTCGGGCTAGCAGCCTACTCGCAAAAATACTCGCGCAACTATGCAGAAACAACATTGCATTTTTCTTGTTCACTCAAGAGAATGTAGCGTGGTCTGGTCGCTAATTGTCAGCATTCCTGTGAAAGTATCAAGCAAAGCTTAATGTAAGCGCCGATGTTGGCGATTGCAAATCAGGACAAACTAATTCAAGTAGTATGTGATGCCAGCGATTTTGCAATCGCTGCGCGTAAAGCAATATGATACAGACGGCGCACAGCTCGTCGTTCGCGACACCTTTAACCAGCCGAGCGTGTCTATCCGGTGTATTACAAGAAATTCTTGTCATGAAATATGCACTGGCTAGGATTAACGTCTATCTCGTAGGAGATAGACGGCTCATTGCTTACATGGACCATGCAGCTTAACACACGGCCGTAATTATTTCACACCTCTCGCAAAGGATGGTGAAGTGGTTGTCTTTCTTTACAAATATAACTTTTTCGTAGAATCAGCCAGTTCGGCTTCATGTCGTCGCAGATGCGCTTTCGCGACTGCCTGATTTTGAGCCGGCTGCAGTTATGATAGGATCACCTCAGAAATCCATCACAGCAGTCCTTAAATAGATTGTCGAACCTGTATCAACTCTCATCAGATCAACACACATCATGCAATGGGTTACTGTATAATACAGCCGTTGCCGGCGGCACACCTTGACAGCGTGCGTTTGCGCATCATGTTTAATATCACGATGCACCAAGAGGGGGGAAGTAGGCATTGTGGACGCGAAACTTACCTCCAGTAATTCGCGACTTATACTGATCTCGCCAGTATGAGATCGTGTGAAAGTACATTTGTGCTTGTTAGGTTTGCCAAGAAGTAAATCTTAGCCATTCATTCTGTGCTCCATTACAGCCTCCAACTGTTCCGGCAAAGTGTTGGCAGTCCATATTGATGGACTTCGTCTTCATTTATCTAAAGACACTCGCAAAAGTATTATTGTTGTGTTATCGTTTTAGCAAGATGGTACATCTTGTTTCAGTCCCGATTTAGCTAGATGTTAAATCTTGGTGCTGTCCCAAAGCCAAACGCTGCGCTTGTGCCTTCATCAACACGATATTTCGACTCCATGGGTCACCCCGTGAACTGGTTTCAGATCGAGATCTCCGGTTCACGGCAGAGTTTGTGCAATCCGAATTCCGTTTACTTGGAACACGATTGTCGATGTCAACATCTGGCCATCCTTGAACAGATGGTCAGACGGAACGTGCAAATCGAATTATCGAAGAAATACTTCGATGATACGTCCACTTGTTAACAAAATGGAGTGAGGTTTTGTTAATGGCTTAATTTGCCACCCCCTACTTGGTGCATGCGTCAATAAATCATTTAAGACTCTTCGAGAATGGCTAATGCCATCTGCATACCCACTTTGTTACAGTAACTCTAATTAAATGAGGAAGGGGAAAGAGAGGCTCGCTCGAGCAAAGCCCGATTTGTCTCTTCACATTTCGCGTTGACTCAACACTCAATAAGAAAGATACCGATGTTGATCAAATCACCATCTAATAAAAACAAACACAGCAATAGCAATGACGCTATTGCTGACTCTGACACTAATAATTATTACGCTGATATATTCACCATCATTATCATCAGAGCAGTGACGCTCTTTGAATATGAGAATTATATCTCCGCAGTGCGCACTAGGCACACTGAAAGCAAAATTAAAACCGAGTCATCAGGTAGTTCTCTGCTGGCTTGAAAAGCAGTGGTCCACTCGTGCAAGATTCCATCGCTGACGCGGTGGATCGACAAATACGAATTGCTGACAAAAACAAAAGCGTAATTGTTCCTTTATTTAAGGCTAACGACATAGTCAAATTGGCTTCGGTAAATATACCGAAACATGTAGTGACGAATGTGGGCAATAAAAAATTATTGTCAACTATATAGACCCATCACGTGTTTTGCACCACCAATACAATGCATACACGATCCATCTACCTCGTAGGACACGCATTCAGCGTCTTAAGTTAGACACATCCGACTATACTACTAGTATAAGACTCCTTCCAGAGGCGAATATAGCTCCCGCGTTCCATAACATCAGCAAAATTGATGATCTCGACTTTGATTATGCATCTTATCCTTTAGGGATGCAACTTCTTATTAGCCTGCCCCCAGCTCGTTGCGATAGTCATTCGCAGCAGACGACATAACGTCTGCCGCTTTCGACTCTTGAGCAGGTGCACATACCCTTGCAGCCGCTAAATTTGCTGCTTAGAGGCGCACATGTTCTTCCTGTTCATGCGATATTCACTTGGAGTGTCTTCACAAACAACAAGTGCATTCCTTTCTCAGAGAGACTAAATACTACTTTTCGGTAAGATCATAACAGTCACTTCATTCTCTGCTGGTAAGCTGGGGTTGATGTAACTCGATAGCTCGTTACATAAATAATTTTTGCCATAAGACGAAGATTAAAGAAGAATACAGCAAATTTGCTTTTTCACACAAATGTCAACATTATCACACATGGTTAAATTGTAAAGTCTAGTTTATTGGTAAATTTCAATCTTCAGATGAATCCCGCCAATCACTCCTAGAGGCGCGAATGGGCAGGGTTGTCGCGGTGAGTCAAACTTTGAAAAGGACTTGACGTCAGCGAAGTGTTTTAACATGTCTTGGCCGCTGCAAGAAATTGGTCTTTCGTCGCCGTGGTGGACGGAGCGTCTTCTACATGGAAAGTGCATGGAGAGAGCGACGGCCTCTTTTGCACTGCTTGCGCGGCTCTTCTGAATACTCAGGTGAATCGCGTACCTTGCGTCGCCACAAAGTAGACAAACTACCTGCAACTTCTGTTGTGTAATGGACCCTTCCCGTGACATGATACTTAGCTTACTCATACGTGTTACTTACAGCCCAAATAAGGGGGTGTAGCACGTCGCATGCTAATGTGCTATGGAGATCCAGACCCATTATTAGCCTGTAAGATGTCGGCACGTAGATGAATGACTCCCATGAGGTCAGGGAGCCTTTTACACTTAGAATTTTCGGAGCTAAATTTTACATATTTTGGTCTTGCTACGCTTCCGTCCACGTGTAAGCCAAATAACGTCGCCTAATCTTGTTATACCTGGTAGAACTTTGTAATCCTACCCATCAACAATTTTGAGATGAGTTCTCCCAGCCGTCGCCGACTCTAGAGATGTCCCTGAATCACACGGTCTTCCCTCATCTCACGATATGGAGTGACCAGCTCTCCACCGCCTCACAGCAATATCCGGAGAGGCCGCTGCTAAGTTAAGTGACACCGGACCGACAGCGGTTTGCCATCCACGAGCCCGAAGGCGAGAAAAAGGTCGTTTTGTGGAACGGTCAAGCCGGGAACGAGCACTTGGCCACGACGAGTTTTTCTCGAGAGTCCATTCCTTTGCATTCTGTGATAATTATGAAAGAAAAAAAATCACCTTTGCTTTTGGCGGCTCGATCAAGCGCGAGTCAATCGCGATTTCGACCTCTCGAACCTTTTGATTTAGGAGAAGACGGTCCTAACCTGCACCGTGTAGGCAGAAGTTTGCATCTTTTCGGACTCGTTCCGTGAAGATCGCGAGGAAGTTAATTTTTGCCGATGAGAACCGGCGAGCTCGCGGTCTATGAGTTGCTTCAAAATGAATAGCGTGTGACAGGGGAAGACGTCTATGCGCGACTACATCCAACAAGACATCTGGCTTCGTGACTGTCACGAAGCCCATCGACATGGCGTCCGATATCCACATAATTTAATACCAATATAACAAATTCAGGACTTAAGACGGTACTAGTACGTAGAAACCTAAATAGATACGATACAATTTTACTTCTTACCCAAACTAAGCACTTCTGTTTTGTGTTCCAGAAGCGATCATTTAGCAACTTCGAATTTTCCTCTTCACGTCATGCACGTGAGGTAATATGACGTACCTTGCCTACACTGTTATCAGTGCAGGTTGGCTTGAGCTGAAGCAGTCCGCTACATTTACACAGCATTAAGCGTGCAATTTAAGTTTAATCTTGTATCAATTACAGCTACAGTACCTCTGCTAAGCTATCCTCCGCTAAGTTATAACCTTTCATAAATTATAAAAAAGTTGGAACAAACATCGTTCTATGGTGACTAAGTTACAAGGTACAAGTAATATTTAAAGGACCAACATAAGTTCAGAGGTCTCTTATTAATGGCCTAGCCAGGTGTCAAGTCTCGCCTGTTGGAGATTTTCATACCGGACAGTTCTTGATTCTATGTAGCTGACAACGAATTTGGTGTTCAACAGGATCTGCTGGATCTAACATTAGAACCACCACAAAAAGCGCTTTCAGCTTTCCATCACAGGTAAGCTTGACTGATTCCTCCTCCTCAGCTTTATCATTAGCATGCACACCAATATGATCACTGATTATTATTATTTCGAGAGTTGCGATCTCCTCATCACTCCGAAACACATGATCGATACCACTTTCATCAGCATTTAACAGCAATTGAATTGACATTAGATTTCGCAAATGCAATATCTTAAGAGCAACGGTGAGGTCCTCCTCAACACGATTCTCTCCCAATATCAGAGATAGGTCGCCTGATACATTGTCAAACAATCCGGTGTGGCGAAAACAGTCTTCGATTGTTATTTGCGAAATCCCGTTCCACGCTGCAAGGCACCACCTCATTCCGGTAAGTTGGTCGACCTTGAAAAGATGTTGCTCGTTACGCTCATCGAGATCCAGTGCATTTTGCAACTAGAAGCGCCGGTAGCGCCTCTTGAACGCAGCAATAATTCCTGCGTCCATTGCCTAGATTTTTAATGTTGTATTCGGTGGCAACAGGCATATTTCATTCGGGTTACACTCATCCAAATCATGCGAAGGTGCATTATCCATTATTAGGAGAATGTTGCGATTTGCTGCATGCATATCTGCATCAAGGCATTTCAACCACTCTTGGACAAATACGCCAGTCATCCAAGCTGTCTTGTTGGACCGGTAGGAAAACCGAAGCTGTTCACCAGTTTTGCGATTATAGCAGCGATTTTTATGGCATGCCCGAAAAAAATGGTGGTAGTTCGTGCAGTCCATCGGCATTGGCGGTGAGTGCGACTGTGATCCTAGTCTTGACCTTTTTAAAACCCGCAAGAATTTGCTGGTCAATTGTGGTGTCTGGTGCCGTGCTGTAAAAAAGCCCAGCTTCGTCCATATTGTAAAAACATCAGCTGGACTGTAGACAGCAACACGAGCTTACAATGCCGACATTGCCTAGTAAAAGCCCCATTATAAGCTGATCCGGCTTCGCCATGAATCCTAATTTATTGCGTGATAAAATTTCTTGTAGCCATCCATTAAAAATTCAAGGCTACATTTTGGTTTGTTGAGCAGCTCTGCAAATCGCTGACCAGAAAGCTTAATGAGATAGTAGGTGATAAAGACGTTTCGTTGACACTGCAGAACTTAGAGGGAAAGCGCCTCCTCAAAATCAGAAAAGTTCACGGTTCTCAGACGCTTTGCTTGAAGTTCCGTTTCTCGCATTGTTTCGTAACCATCCTTTTTCTTCAAAATCTTGCTATGCTCGCTTGTGACGGAATGGCATGAGGTGAAACTTTGCTCTGGTCCATTCTACAATCCCTGCTTGAGACACTGAAGGGTTGTTTTCTTTGTAAATTCAGATTGGAAAGCGCTGCTCGTTGGTAGATCATGGGCCCATTTGATGTCTTACTCACCCAGTATAATAATAATGAAACTATTTCATTGGTTCAAAAACTCAGACACGAAAATTCTATTGGCTGGAGCAAAAAGCGCTACTCAATGGCCACCTCCAATAAGTTATAACACCTGGTAAGTTATAGATTAGGTTTCATCGGGGCTATAGCTAAGTAAAGGTTTACTGTATATTTGAGTCAACTAATATATACGGACTGAAACAATGAAAAGCGAAATTGATACGATATAAAGTCCGGATTGCCTTTCCTCCTATCCTACTGTATCTGGCGGCTCCAAGCCAACTGGACCTTTGTTTGTATGTGAATTGGAGATTGCACTATGGCTTTCGACATTCGCAGCAAATCTGAATTTGTGATGAATTATTTTTAAAAAAAAAGTAATCTTCACGCACTTTTGTAACATGTCCATTTTATATTTCCCACTTATGATTAAAAATTTATAAAATTATCGTATAAGTGTATCGAGATTTTAGAAAAGGGCGAAGGGACAAAAGTGCTTGAATTGTATCAGTTCAAAGTCCAAAGCTTTATTTATTGCAAAGCTTGATTTATTGCAAAGGATTTAAATGCTTGATTTAATGACTATAATTAAACGACTCGTTAAGATTACGGCATTTTAATTAAAGATTGACTTAAAAGCAAATGTAAAAGGCAGGGAGTGAATGGCCCACGTTTAATACCCCTGTTTAGTCGAGCGGGTACGACCACATTGATTAAAGGACTCTTAAATATGATATCTTTTATAAAAACCACCTTTCCTGGACTGTTTGGCCATGCGCCCGCAACCTCAAATTTCCCACTTTGTTATTCGTCATCGAAGTATCACTAGAAATGAGCTCGTTCTTCCCCAGTATCGCAGCTCTGAACCCCGCAATTCCGTCAGTTAACGCTGCCAAAGTGCGCCCGAACTCGATTCTGGCAACCTCAGCTGCAAAGTGGGATGCTCGCCTTTCCCACGACCCTATCCATGACAATGCTTATTACGGCAAGTGTATGATCGGCGGGATCCTGTCGTGCGGTCTCACACACACGGGAATTACTCCTCTGGATGTGGTGAAGTGCAACATGCAGGTTAATTCTGCCAAGTACAATGGTCTCATGCCCGGCCTCAAGACTATTGCTTCGGAAGAGGGTTCCGGCGCATTGTTTAAGGGGTGGGCCCCCACAGCAATAGGCTATTCAGCCCAGGGAATGTGCAAATTTGGGTTCTACGAGTTTTTCAAGGACTTGTATAGTAGCATGGCAGGTGAGGAAAACGCGTACAAGTACCGTGGCGCCATTTATTTGGCTGGCTCGGCCTCGGCTGAGTTTTTTGCCGACATGGCCCTTTGTCCCATGGAAATGGTCAAGGTGAAGGTTCAGACGTCGCCCGCCGGCACGTTCCCTACTGAATTCGGTGCCGCTGTGTCTGCCATGAAGGCAAACTCTGCCGAGACCCGCTTCCCGTTTGGATCGCTAGTGCCGCTGTGGTCTCGTCAGATTCCGTACACGATGGCCAAGTTCTTTTTCTTCGAGAAAGTGGTGGAGGCTTTTTACACTTACGTCTTCACTGAGCCGAAGAGCTCGTACCCTAAAAGCACGCAACTCGGCGTTACTTTCGCCTCGGGTTACCTGGCTGGTGTCATTTGCGCCATTGTGTCGCACCCTGCCGATTCAGTTGTGTCGCTTATGGGCAAGTCCGAGAACAAGGGAAAAGGCTTTGGCCAGATTGCCAGCGAGACGGGCCTATTTAACCTGGCCACGAAGGGTCTGGGGACGCGGATCATTATGATTGGCACGTTAACTGGGGCCCAGTGGTGGATATACGACACGTTCAAGACAGTCATGGGCATGGGCACAAGTGGTGGGGCGGCGCCGAAGAAGCACTAAGCGCTTCTCCCGAACGTGGCGTCGATTTCTTACGGTTCTCCGCTCGTCAGCCATGAATTAAAGAATCAGCACCGCCGTTTTCCGTGCGCTGCCCAGAGAAGCCTACCGTAATCGGTAAACGGGAACTAAAGGCACATTTGCTACATATCGTTGTTAAAGGATGGCCTTCCATGACTTTATTTCACGTTCTTCCTTTAACACCACCGAGTCAGCTTCCTTTAGATTTGTTTAGCAATGTTTCTGTATTAGCTATTACGAGAACAATAGCGTGTGAATAGCCATGACAACGAGGGCCCCAGCTACGTATGGACTCTTGCGCTCTCCGATGCGTGAGGCTTTCCAGCAGAGGCCACCCAGTCCCTCGTGCTTTCCTGGCAGCTGGCCTCGGTCAAAAAGCGAAGGAAACTTCATTTTAACATAAGTGCATGTGCAAATGAAGAGAAGTATGACAGTAAGCAACCCTTGCAAACTGAAGAGCGCCGACTAAAATGCAACGGTACGCCACGTCAGACTTCGCCTCTAGTTACGTTGAGACCTTTCTTACCATGTAGTGCTTCCTAGTTCTTGGTATGACCAATCACGAAATGTGACCAACTCATACGTTACGGAATGACCTTGTGTAGAAAACTACAAGGATTGTATTTTCGTAGGGGAGGCGACGTGCTCAGCAGCAAAGATGATAGAGGTTTATCGCCGAGGTTTTATTTTCAAGGGGGACCATTAGCCGCCTCAGAACTGTACAGCTTAGGAACTTCCGAGCGTTTTAGAGGTGTACGATGATGAACCGAGCCAAGTTGCTTCAACGTGCCGCTAAGGTGAGTCAGGTGCAATTTTGTAACAGAACGCTTTGCGAGCCAACATACGCTCATGGGCTTATCGCTTGGTATGAACATGACCAATTGTGACGTCGGTATTTTGTTGGCCTTCCTGCAGGTGAGTGCAGGCGCTCTTTTGGGGGGATCGGTGATTACGGGCGTCACTGCTTTCAGTAGTGACCAGATCGAGGCGTTGCACTACGGGTTTGACCATCAAGGACCGTTTTCGTCATTCGACCACGCTAGCGTGCGACGTGGATACCAGGTCTACCGTGAAGTCTGCGCTTCCTGCCACAGTTTGGACCGCATCTGTTTCCGCAATCTGGTTGGCGTAACTCACACTGAAGAGGAGTTGAAGGCCATTGCGGCCGATATCGATGTGGCCGATGGCCCTAATGATCAGGGTGAGATGTTCGAACGCCCCGGTAAGCTATCGGACCCGCTGCCCAGACCATACCAAAATGACGAGGCCGCTGCCGCGGCCAATAATGGTGCCATACCGCCTGATCTTTCGTTGATTGTTAAGTCTCGCCACGCTGGCGCTGACTACTTGTTTGCTCTCCTTACTGGGTACGTGAACCCTCCAGAGGGCATGGAGTTGCTGCCTGGCCTATACTACAACCCGTATTTTGGCGGCGGCGCGATAGCCATGGAGCGTCAGCTTCAAGATGGCCAAATTGAGTACGAGGACGGCACGCCGTGTACAACCTCTCAGATGGCGAAGGACGTGTCGGTCTTCCTCGCGTGGGCTGCCGAGCCGGAACACGATGTGCGGAAGAAGATGGGCATGCAGACCACCGCTGCGCTATTGGTTCTTGCCGCACTGACAGGGTACTACAAACGCCTAAAATGGGCGCCACTTAAGACTCGTAAGATCACTTACACTACGTGAGGCTTAAGACTGCGCAAAGCTGTTGTCAGCACGGGAAACAATAGAGCGAGCAGGTAGCTTTTATTCGCACTAGTCCCGGAGAGCTCTCATGGGACAATGCGGCAGGACTATAAATCTCATAAAAATACATTCTACTGATTATGGTAACATTCTAAATGGCAAAAATCTGCCAATACTATTTTTGCTCTTAAGTCTGAAAGTTGGAGCCGTTCACGTGTCATTGAGGTTTGACGTCGACCCTTTTATCTAATTTGCTCTTATTCGCTACACAAAGACTTGAATTGGTGCGACATTAATGGCTGGTAGTGCAATGGCCATGGTAAAGTCTTCTAAGATAATTCGTGTGGGTCTGGATGCGCCTCACCAGGTAAGCGCCTGAATTGGTATTGCTCTACCGCTTCGTCAAGTGTACATCAAGCTCCTTTATGATGGAATTTTATGTTTGAAACTTGATTAGCCTGATGTCGAGTGCGAAAGCAGCTACAGCTTCGTGGAGCAATTTAAAAGCCAGGTCAAGGTCAAAATTCAGAGCTTGAAAGATGACGAAATTGTGTTTGATCTTTTGGGAGTAGACGCCGCCATAGCAAACGCCCTGCGCCGCATTCTGCTGGCTGAGGTTCCTACAATGGCCATTGAGCACATATATATTTGGAACAATTCGTCAATTATTCAGGACGAAATGCTTGCCCATCGTCTAGGCCTTGTGCCGCTTGAGATAGATCCGCGTGAATTTCAAGCATTTCCCGAGAATGAGGAGGCCGAGGCCACGGATGAAAACACGATCGTTTTTAAGCTCGATGTAACGTGTACGTTAGACCCAGAGCACGCTAAAGACCCATCAAAGGCTATTCACTCTTCAGGTACGCATGCGGAGATCACATGTTGAGGGACATTCTATCGAGTGGAATTTTATTGTTCGTATATGTATTTGACTCTGCAGTATATTCACGCGACCTTGAATGGGTGCCTCAAGGCAATCAGGAAGAACGTTTTGGATCGATTCGACCCGTGCTTGAAGACATTTTGATAGCAAAGCTTCGACCTGGTCAGAGTGTCGCACTGGAGGCACACTGCCGTAAGGGCGTCGGAAAGGACCACGCAAAATTTTCACCCGTGTCCACGGCTTCGTACCGCTTGATGCCTCAGGTAGAGCTCACGGAGAAGATCAATGGCGCCGATGCGCTGCGTTTGGTGGAGGATTGCCAGGTGGGCGTGTTTGATATCGAAGACTTAGGTGGCATCTCCACTGCTGTTGTAAAAGATCAGCGTGCCTGCACTATGTGCCGAAATTGCATTCGTGAGCCTGGTCGAGAAAAAAAAATTCTTTTAGGACGTCAAAGTGATCACTTTATCTTTACCGTCGAATCCGTTGGGATGATCAAGCCTGAGGAGCTCTTATTGGAGGCTCTTAACGTGCTCGCCGAGAAATGCAACCTTGCACTAGAATCTTTTGCACATGTTACTGAGAATGAGGAATTAAATGATGTAGACGAGGAAGACTAGAATTAGGAAAAACATTGTTCATAGATGATTGCATGAGGTGGTTTTCCTCGACGACTGAAAACATACGCATACGGATTTCTTGGTTACTTCCCTCTCAATTTCTACCTCTGCATTGTCAAAAAATTTGCTGTGTCACCATCTGCCAAGCAGTAAAACTTCGTTATTACTTTTGTGGCTGCGCTCGGCCACGAAGAGTCGATGCGTGGGTATCCAACTAGTTGTTCCGATTGAGATGAACTGACGCAGCACGTATGCTTAACATCACGAGTACGATCTTGGCTAATTCCAACCCTATCGCTTTCATCTGTTTGGCGCTATCCACCTGCGGTCTCTTCTTCTTGAGCATAAACATCTCGGTGGGCAGAATGAATGAATGACAGTGCAAGAATTGGTATTCCCTGATAAGGACACCATTGGTACATGTTCTTATAGAGGAGAGAATAATATAGCTAAACTCGCTAAATTTTAAGTTAATGAAATAGCTCTTCCAGAATAAGGACATCGTGAGGAATTGCATGAGCTCTGGAACGCACTCGGTGACGAATGGCCACCCACGTCGTTATTGCCCTACCCTCGAGTATACGGAGACACCACCATGTGGGCCATCGGCGCGTTAGAGCCAGAGCTGCTGGTCTTCCCAGATGAATTATTGGCTAGCCTTGAAGACGATGTTTTTGTTTATTGGACTGCGATGTGGCGCCAAGAGTGCTTATAATCCGGACTCCTAGCGTACCGGCAAAAGTGACGGAAGCGGCCACCATTCTTTGTGTAACGGGGCACTGCGACTTGTACTGTTTCAGTACAAGTCCACTTCACACTGCTTCAGATGTGAGTGGTGCCTCTCGTTAGGTGACGTACACTGTACGTATAGAGGAAGACTTCTCTTAAGGCAAGTTAGCTTAAGAGTGTAAAAATGAAAACTGTATTAATATAGTTAAGTGTCTTGTTAATCTATCTTTGTAAATGTTGTCTTAACTATAAACTAATACTAAACATGTAAATGAATTCTTATCTATCTTATCTCGTAACTCTCTTTGATTACTTCTACAGCTGATTAGTCTGCGGAATAAATAGACATAATGGTCTATACCTATTTATGGATAAGAATTCAGGAAATTACTATTTAAAGTAATTTCCTCCAAATATTATCTACCTTTTGGATAATATTAATTAACAATCTTTTATTGTTAATTTCATGTAACGATACACCCCGTTACATCACCCCTCCCTTAAACGACAATCACTCTGAATGTCATTAGGTGGAGTGGTCGCTAAATGACCACTTAATTTTTAAAATGATTTTGATTGGTCAGATCCATCATTTTAAATTCCATCGCATGAAGGAACAATTCATGCGGGGTGAGGATAGTGTTGAACCTTCGGCTGCGGTTCGTGCAGCCGCGGGTGACGCATTGTTATCTCTTGCGGTAGACGTTCCGTCTACCGTAGTGTCTTCCACTCGCACAACACTTGGTGTTGCGAGTGCACGTGGTGATTCACCACGTGAGTACGACCCCTCTTTAGAGGTCGATTATGAGTGCGAGTCGGACGAAATGGCCGACTCGGGGAGGATGGAACAGTCGCCTGATACCCGTCAGGCGGCTGATTATGAGCCTTCGAATGAGACGGCTCATTCCGATAGACGTGTGAACAGTCTATTTGGTTCCGACGATGAGGATGATCCCTCATCGCCCGTACGATCTTTCGTACGGTCTCCCATACGATCACCTGCACGTGTTTCTGTGCAAGGTGACGACGGTGGCGTAAGCCATCGTAAGAAAAGTCCTCGTGGTACCCCTACNAATCCGGTCGTTCTGCTTCATGTGATTGAACTTGTTGCATTTGAAGCACTTGCCGTTAGAGCCACTTCTCTTTCACGGGCCGTTGTCCTTGCGGCTGTTGTTTTTGCTGCCCTTGTCGAACATGCGTTATACGACTTGCCCTCGACACGCGTTCCGTAGCTTCTTAATTGTCTTGTCGCTCAAACTTTTCAAGCAGCCTTTACTTAAAGAGCAGGAGCGATAAGACAAACTGAGAAAGGTAGTGAATTGTTTGAAATTGCAGTAGTTCTAGCGTCATAAATAAAAAATGGCCAATCTCGAGGTCCTTGCGCAGCCTCTTCTTAAAGAGTAGGAGCGACAAGACAAGAAAGAGGCTACGGACGCGCGTCGAGGGCTACTATCCAGCGTTACAGACCAAATTTTAACTTAGTGCTCATTGTGAAGAAAGCAGCAACATTTTTTACAATCAACACCGTAAAATATGGTCCGGAACGCTGGCTATACAGGATCACGTTGCGAGAAGTTACTATCGCAACGACAAACCACAGCCGGGGGCGATCATCCGCCGCCTTCATGATTTCAGGATGGATGACGGCGTGAAGATGGCAAGCTCCTGGCTAAGTTTGATGAGTTCTTCAATCTCTGCGGTGGCCATAATTATTCTCGTTGTCAAGCCATTTATCCAGCTTTTTAGCCTTTATGGGCAGCATTTTTTCGTATTTTGAAAATAGAATCTTTATTGCCGATTGACGAGGCGCGGCAGCTCGGTTTTCTGCTAAGCAGCCTACCTGCGCTGTGCAAGCTCATTGTAACGGGGCACTGCCGACTTGTACTGCTTCAGTACAAGTCCACTTCGCACTGCCTCGGTACGAGCGGTGCCTCACGTCACTTCACGTACACTAGTACGCGCAGAGGAAGACTCTCTTTAAAACACTCGCTTTAATGAGTGTAAACTAAAAACTGTATTAATATAATTAAGTTCTTCTTGTATTTCTACTTATAACTAACTTTATTATAAACTAATACAAAGCATGTACTAAGAGTCTTATCTGTCTTTCTCTTTGCGCGCGTCCAGCGCTGACTGGACCGCGGAGAAAGTAGATAAAATAGTCTATATCTACCAATGGATAAGCTCTTAGAATATTACCATGTAAAGTAAGATTCTCCAAAATATTATCTATCTTTTAGATAATATTATAAATAACAACATTTAAGTGTTAATTTCATGTAACGATACACCGTTACACTCATCGTGTCGATGGAACCGCCAATGTCGTCTCACTCCAGCGCAATAGTCTGAGCAATAAGTCCAAGTGCCTTCATGTCGTTCAGCACCCACGCCTCGTTTATTTTCGCCTCAGACTTGACTACCTTCACGCACGCCAGCACTCCATTCTTCGTTAGCGTCATTCGCATAACGAACTCATAGCTATATGGCAAACACGCAATTTAACAGATATACGCGAGAGAATAGTATATTAAGAAGTTAAGTCCTGGTCATCTAACGGCATCGAATCCATATCATTGCATGACGGCCCCGATAGAATGCGGTGACTATAGCAGTAAAAAGCTGCAATCCTCCGAATGATTCATCTTCAGTGAACGGCTTTGTCGGCCCCACAAGGAGCAGCGCATTGCAAAGCCCTACCGGAATTTGAATCCGGATTGCTGTATTCAGAGCCCAGAGT